>NC_135344.1:40219604-40523200 GCF_023851605.1 Tamandua tetradactyla
TAAACAGGTTATGATCGCATGCTATTAAAGCTATGATGATAATGGATTGTCAAAAAAGAAAACAGAAAGATAAGAATTTGGAAAAGTTCTGAAGTCTTTGAAAGGGACAAAGGCAGTTATTTCCGCTTTGCAGCCCTAGTGTCTGGGACATAGCATGTACACTTCTATTGCAGCACAGACATTCAGACAGAATTCATGTAAAAATAGATCACTTCTAAAATTCACATCCAAGATATGCTGGTTAGAAAGGATTATGTACCCTAGAAAAGCTGTGTTTTAATCCTGATCCAATCTTGTGAGAGCAACCATTTCTTTTAATCCCTATTCAGTGCTATAGGTTGGAAACTTTATGAGATTATCTCCATGGAGATGTGACTTACCCAATATGGGTATTAACCTTTCATTTGAGGGAAATGTGACTCACCCATTCCAGGTGGGTCTTGATTAGTTTGCTGAAATCCTTTAAAAATGGAAGGGTTTTAGAGAGTCCCTTTTAGAGCCACAGCAGAGCCATGAGATGAGAGAGCCGCAAGAACCACAGAGTCCATACAACCAGAGACCTTTGGAGATGAAGAAGGAATACTCCCCCAGGGGAGCTTCATGAAACAAGAATCCTGGAGAGAAAGCCAGCACATGTTGCCGTGTTTGCCATGTGCCTTTCCAGTTGCGAAAGAAACCCTGAACTTCATCAGCCTTTCTTGAGTGAAGGTAATCTCTTGTTGGTGCCTTAACATGGACATTTTTATAGACTCACTTTAGTTGGGACATTTTCATGACCTTAGAATTGTAAACTTGCAACTTAATAAATTCACCCTTTTAAAAGCCATTCCATTTCTGATATATCACATACTAGTAGCTAGCAAACTAGAACACAAGGATAACAAAGGAACATATGGGGAGCAAATTGCAATGAGGAGAGACTATATTGTATGAGAGAGCCTTGAGGTCAGGCACCATGCTTTATTTTTCTTTCTCTCCACAATCTCTAGCATCTAGTAAGTGTTCAATAAATGTTGAATAAATTAATAAGTCAATGTTAAGTGAATTTTTCCTCAACCTTTCTTTCTTATTTTAGTTTCATTTCTATTAACATATGACTTAGCTATCTCCTTGCATGATACAGGGAGTGCCAAAAAGTGTGAGGAAATGAGATGTGGAAAAGATACAATGCAAACATAGCAGAGAATGCAAGAAGGGAAATATTTGTGGAAGAAACCTGTATGGGGAAATATTCTCACTATCCTTCAGCCAGAGTGGCCCTACAATCCATTCTAGTTATTTAGCTAGAGTTAATGGAAATGGATAGCTTGTTAGTTGATTGTTTTGTTTTACACCGTAACAATAGGACTGTGATTTCCTGAAGATTTGGAGGGTTTCTTTTCATTTACCTCAAAGAATGATGTTAGATTTCCTTATGCAATTCTGAATATTCATAAAAAAAGCTCAAAAGAATTCTTAGTCCTATATGACTAGCTGAATTGTCAACTCTGTCAGCAGCATTATGAGCAGAGCAATTTGCAAAAAAAAAGATCCCCTCCCCCTGCCACTCTGGAAATTTCTTAGTGAATTCATTAGGAATAAAAGTACCAAAGATTAGAATATGAAGAAGCATGGAGGAACATTTTGAAAATTGATGATTATTTTGATTATAGTCTGATTTATAGAACAACAAGGTGTGTGAACAAAATAGAACAGACTATCCTAACCCCATCTCTCAGGTTTTGACCCATGCACATCTTTAGCCATCTATGGAATCCCTCCTCAGAATAATGCTTTTAAATGCATAAAATAAAGCACATAGAACCTCAAAGGAAAACAATTATGCTCAAATACATTTATCAGAATAGTAAAAACTGAGCTGCGTTAATGTAAATGCTTCTTTAATAACACATTAAGTGATAAGAGCTAGCAGAAGAGAAAATAACTACTGTAATATCAAAGTAGTAGCAACCATAAGTGATATCTAATGAGATATATGCACAAGTTGCAGGTGATGTGAAAATACTGTCATTTCTAATGATATCAGAGACATCAATACTGCTAATAGTATTCCAGTAGTTTTGGCACTGTTCACAATGGAAGGAAATGCCACCTCTTGATTAGAGATTAGTTAAAAATGAAGATGTTCTCTTTTGTCCCATTCAAATTCACAGACCCTATAAATTCAAATGTATGCTCTGCTGCATTTATTCTGGCAACTCAGAAATAATAGTATGGATTACAGTTGAAATAAAACATGAGTGTATGATAATTCAATGTGTTTCAGGAAACTTAAGACTAACTTCAAGGCTGTTTTGCAGGTGAGGTTCTTTAAGACCTAAACTGTTTTCAAATTTCTGGAAACTGAGCCACTAAAGCAAGTCTCTGGATTGGAAATCTGCATCCTTGACAAAAGCAATAGGAGGACATCTGCATGATCTCTATTATTCAGATGGAGGAAATAATTGGGGAAAATTTGGAGGAAGATTTCTTATTAAGAAAAGTATTGGAAAAAAATACCCATTTCATTTTGAAGCAAAAAAACCCCAAGAAAACTAGTGTTCTTGTTCATTTCTATTTTAAACTGCTTCAGAGGCATGTTCTGTACAAGTATAAGAAAGGGTTAATTACCAGCTCCTTTACAGGATCTAAGGGGTGATAAAACTGATTGCATATGAAAAGTAAATGAATAAGGTAGACCTGGCTTGAAAGTGCCAGAAGCATGTGGACTGTTATAGAAATATCCAAATCTATGGGCAGACATTTAGTGGGCTGGATTAGCTGCTGTATATCTCACGGGCATTATTCTACAAAAGAGTTGCTCTGGTAATTTTCAACCTAATATATTCATTGTGTTGGAGAAATTCACTACATAATAGCTGATGCACTTAATGAACACTGTGGTAAACAGGCAAATCATGTTTTCATATAAATAACAAGATCAATAAAAGCTGCTTCCCTTATCCCCTGTTGTGTTCATTCTGGTTAAAAATGCACCCTATGTGACTTGAGTACAAATTTGATTTTTTGTGTGTGAGCCCATGTTTATTCTTATTTTTTTAATGATTATTTAAAAAATGCCACTTTGCTGTTGGTATCTAGGGCAGTCCTTGTCACTTAGGAGCTTGCTGTATTTTTAATTAGTTGATCTGAATCATCAGCCTTAAGATCATGTTCCATGTTGACATAAATAGAGAAGTTGGAGAACCATGGAAGCTTTGTCTTCTGAATAATTCTACATGGAGAAAGAGAAATTGTGACCTTAGCTTTCCTTTGAATTCCCAAGCTTTTAAATCCTGGCAAAGCAAGTATATTCTATTGATTATCAATTCCTGCTACCTCACATTTTCTGTTTGCCAATGTGATGATAAATGTTCTTTTCCAACAATGTGCACCATTACTATAAACATCCTTTCCTTCCTCTGTTAATTAGGCACATTTATCAAGGATTATTCTATGCAAGCCTCTGTTCTGGATTTGAGACTCAGGGGATTTACATTTTAAGAGAGCTAATACATAAGTATGCCATATATATATTAATGATAAGTGCTGTGATGAAAACAAGAGAGGGCAAGAGGAGCAGAGAATCATGGGGAGCTATTATAGTGTTCAAGAATGCCCTCTCTGAGGATATGACATTTGTGTAGAGACCAGAAGGAAGTGAGGGAATACATTTGGTGAATAAATTGAGGGAAGCAAAATCCAGAAAGAGACACAATAAGGTATGAAGTCATAGAGGTACTAGGGGTCACGTTAGGAAGGCCATGCAGGCTTTTGATAAATATTTTATATTTTATATTAATTGGGATAAGAGGTCCATTGGAGGATTTTGAGTTGGAATTTGATATGGTCTGTTTGAAATTTTCCAAATATCACTTTGTTCTATGGAGAATAGACTGTAAATGGGCAAGGGCAGAAGGAGGAAGTTAGGATGTGGGGACAATTGAGTCCATTTGGGATTAAGGATAGTGATTACTGGTTCTCCTAAATTAAAAGATACATCCCTAAGGTTTACTCAGAACAAACTGAATTTAGGTAAGGTTTAGAAGTTGCATATCTTTGAAGACTGGCAGCTAAACAAGTCACAGCCTTTCGTCTTTGTCCTTGAATTTATCTTGTTTTTTTCTCTTACAAACTTTCAAAAAAAGTAGTGATGGTCACTTTACTCAGTTATTGCATTCCCAATTCTGATCCCACTTGTATCCCAAAATTCTACTGAGACTGCTTGCACAAATACTTTCTCTTAACTGCCAAATCAATGAGGACTTTTTCATTAACCTCTCAGACACAGTTATATGATTGATCACTACTTTCCTCTCTAGTCTCTTGACTAATCATGACACTGTGCAGCCTGGTTCTCCGTGGATTTCTCTAATTTGTCTCACTCATAAACACACCTTCTGCTAAAATAATAAATTTGGAACACCAAGTGCTGGAATTCCCCAGGGCTCTGCCTTTCCCCACACCTCCTCACACTCAATCTACACTCTTCCACTGAAGCCAAATAGCCCAGTAGTTACAGGCAGATTCTCTGAGCTTGGGTCTGAGCTTTGCTACTCCTTGGTAGCTGTTTGACTTAGGGTAATTCACTTCTTGATACCAAGCTTCAAGTTACTCATCTATAATATGAGGACTTTATTAGTTCCTATTTCATAGATTTGTTGTGAGTCTAAAATGGGAAAAAGTCCCTTAAAGGACTTTGGATAGTGGCATGCTATAATTGCTGAATTAATTGAAGCTATCACAGCCTCAAACGTCATCATCAATTATTTAACTGTTAAACTGTTGGATCTTAATACTGTATTTTTAGGGCATAGCATTTGTCCATATTTTAGATTTGCATATTCATTTACGAACAGAGCTTTTAACTTGACATCCCACAAGCTCTACAATCTCAATGTGTCAAAAATTAAACTTATTATTTTCTCTTTGATGTTTTCTTTTATTATACTACTCTCATTCTCAGTTGATACATATTTCCTAACTAGAAAACTGGTTTATTCCTGATTCCCTCCTTTCAGTCCTTCCCTCATGCAGTCATGTGGTGCTTTTACTCTTGGAATATATTTCTCATCTTTCTGTTATCTTTCTCTGTCACCAGTATTTTACCCTAGGTCTTTATCATTGTTTTGAATAATATTACAAACTCCTATATGGCTATTATCCCTATAATTCTTCCTCTCAGAGTTATCATACTAAAATGCAAAGTTAACTAGGTCACTGATTGCTTTCTATATTACAGGAGCTATATGACTTAAAACCAGCTCTTTAACACAGATTTACTACATCTGCAGGGACCTAACTACTATCTCCTTTTCCATTCTCATTCCCTAATATGCAACAGCTTTGCACTTTTGCAGTGTCAAAGAAACATTATTCATACCCTTTTTTCTGCTTTCAGTATGCCTCCCCCACTTCCACCCCTGGCTTTTACACAAACACATGCCCAAACATATACTTAAACACAGTGTCTGTTCCCTGCTTAACATTTGGCCCTACCATTTCCGACTTCCAAGCTTTATTAAATGGTACTTCTCTGTCAATTTCTCTACCATTACATCCCCATATTGAATTCTTATATGTCAAGAGGCCTTCTTCCCAAATAGACTGTGAGCTTCTTTACGGCAGGAACCATATATCCATCTTTGTTTCACTAACGCATAGTACCTAGGTGGAACTTCAGGGCTTAACTAAATGTTGATTGATAGAATCATTTAATGAGCAAGTTATTTCAAAGGATTCCTAGTGTCTCTTCAGATGAAATTCTGAATATTTTTTTCTAAAGTGCCAGTTTGATTGCACTTTAAATTCTAATGGCTCTTGACTATGAAACAGTGCTTCCCTAAATTGGGGTTTATGAACCTTTGCTTTCAGGATTTATATTTATCTTCAGGGTTTATAATCTCTCCATGGATTTTTTTTAATTTTGTAAATTCATTAAAATGGCAATCTATTAATTATTGTAAGCATATTCTGGATCATTCTGGATGGTCAGCTTGCAGCCCATACTTCCTCTTGGTTTCAGTGTGTATGTTTACATTTTTATTGTAATGATAAGACATCAAGTATATATTTAGATAGACAGCACTCAATTTTAAATTCAGCTACAATCTCTGGACCTGGTGAAACATTGAAATATCTTTGGGAGATCCACAGAGCCTCAAATTTGAAAAATATTACTATTAATTCAAATCAATTAAAGCACTGTATTCCAAATATGATTTAATAGTCTAAACATAAATGCTACTCTTTAAACAGACCCTCCACATAATTTATTCTATCCTATCTCCATTCTTCAGATTAAGCCATTATCACTGTTTCAAAGAAATACTACTTGTCATTCTTCCTATCTAAATTCAGATTATTTTTCATGTTCTCACTCAGGTACTATCTTCTGTATATAATGCAGTGGGGTGGGGAGGGTTACCTAGTTCTACTCTCTTTGACCCTCTTTTGTTACTATAATTCCTTTATGGCTTGCAAGTGCACCTGTATGATATCTTACATTTTTTTCAAAGCAGAAACTTGGGAGAAGAGGGGTATTATTCATTCAAGTGAATATAGAGGAGAAACCATTTTGATTATTATACAAGTACCAGTACCTGTATAAATTGCTGAAGATGCTTTCCCTGCATCTCGCAAAGTGAATTTATTAACATTAATTCACTCAAGGAAAACATAGAGAAGTAAGAGCAGAAGTAGAAGAATGGCCATGAAAATCACATAAATTACTATGATGTAACTTACTTTGCATTCTTATAAAAGAACATTAGGATAGAACTGGACTCTTGATGAGAAAACTCAGTAAAGTCCAATACCCCTTGATAAAATATATTTGTTAGAAGTATTTTAGGAGGATGGTAGAATTTCAATTTGTTTGTTGATTTGTGGCTAGAGTGACATCTGGTCAGTGAACTAGTCACCTCATTGGGCATAAGAGTTTGATGCTCAATGATTTTAAAATAAATGCTTGAAAGTGTCCATATTGACCTATCATTATTTGAGAACTTCATTGTACAAGTCATTGCATTGTATTAAAATACATCTCATTAACACAGAAGAAAAACTGCTCCAAAATCATATTGCTCCAGTGTTCTTTAAGTGTTTTATGGGGATCTGTCTGGCATCCAGTGATCCCAAGTACTATGCTCTGACTGAAATTGCATCTCTTTATTTAATTCCTGCATTATCCTGGGCAAAATGTTCATAACTTAGTAATAGGATGTAAAAGAGATTTGTCACCTCCAAATAGTACATTACTTAGAGCTACTGCAGTCAGGGGAATAAGCTATTCACCAATAATAAATGCACTTAACTCTCTTCTGAAAAGGCTATGCATTACTCTACTTGAAATTAATGTATAACAAATGTTTTTTTTTATTAGTTTATTATATATTCTGGTATATGACTTTATGGTGTGTTGATATTTCTGGAGTTGGGAAGATGCCGGTATTCCTACAGCCTTGCTCCTTGATGTGCTTTCTTTCAACAGAAGTTAAGATTGGATTCTACCAATTTCTGTTCAGAAATTTGTGACTGCCTTATGAAGGCATTTATTCATTAATTTAATAGACTTTCTTTACTGAGTGAATGTCAAGGATGTCTTGAAATCTTTGTGTCTGCTTCCAGTGGTATCATCACACAAGCATGTATAATCCTAACTAAATCCCTCAGCCTCTCTAGATATTGAATTTTTCATCTGTAAAATAAGTGGTTGAATTTTTAAGATGCTGGAATTCTATAATGAAGAGATGGCACCTGAGTGAGACCTCTCTTCCACATGTAATCCCACAATGTCAAATATGTAGATTCCTAATAGACTTTTCCATCTTCATCCCCAAGGACCACATTTTGTTTTAACATAATGTATCAAGTTGTTTGTATAGTAACAAATTGAAAGAAGTCTCTGATCCTTGATTTTGTGAAAAGGGTTTTAGTCCTCATTAAAGATTTTATATCCTAAACAAAGGAAAATATCCAGTGACCCCAAAGTGAAGTTTAAAGATATCAGATTGGATTCCCAATGTGGATACTAAAAAGTACTCATAAAGCTTCTCCAACAAGCCTTAAAATCAATTTTTAAAAAACACAGTAAAATGAAAGACTTTTATGAAATGTACCAGTGGTTTAGGGTTACCCAGGGACCCTAAATTATTCATTATACAAATGGAAATGTTTTAGGTTGATCTTGTGACTTTGTTTCCTATATATAAACCAGAGTTTGTCCATCTCATTAGTCCTAAAGGTCACCAGTTGTACTGGTTTGAGATGATGTATGTACCCTAAAAAAGCCATTTTTTAATCCTATTCCCATTTTGTAAAGGTAGTCATTTCTTCTAATCCCTATTCAGTGTTGTATGTTTGAGACTTTAATTAGATCATCTCCCTGGAGATATGATTTAATCTAGAGTGGTTGTTAAACTGGATTAGCTGGAGGCATGTCTCCACCCATTTGGGTGGATCTTGATTAGTTTCTGAAGTCTTATAAAAGAGGAAACATTTTGGAGAATGAGAGTGATTCAGAGAGAACAGAACAGAATGACACACCCATGAGAAGCAGAGTCCACCAGCCAGTGACCTTTGGAGATGAAGAAGAAAAATGCCTCCCAGGGAGCTTCATGAAACCGGAAGCCAGGAGAAGAAGCTAGCAGATGATGCCATGTTTGCCATGTGCACTTGCAGATGAGAGAGAAGCTTGGACTGTGTTTGGCATGTGCCCTTCCAGTTAAGAGAGAAACCCTGAACTTCATCAGGCTTCTTGAACCAAGGTATCTTTCCCTGGATGTCTTAGATTGGACATTTCTATAGACTTGTTTTAATTGGGACAATTTCTCAGCCTTAGATCTGTAAACTAGCCCCTTATTAAATTCCCCTTTTGAAAGCCATTCTATTTCTGGTATGTTGCATTCCAGCAGCTAGCAAATTAGACCGCCAGTGAAGTCAAGAAAGTCAATTGATACTGGTCACTGCCCTCATGAGGTTGAAGTTGTACAAAACTAGCTTTGAGTGGCTGTCATGGAACAAAAATTCCAAATACAAATAAGGTTCCTATTATTTTAAACCACCCTCTCCCTAAGGTAGATCACACAATACAGTGATTTGCATCTACTCTTGTTGTTTAAGCTTGTTTCTCTGGTCTTACCCTCTGAGAAAATATACAGTAGCTGCCTGAGTCATCTCTTCATTTTATCCCTAGCTTCAATATGGCCCCAGCTTCTCCCTTTAAAGCAAACTAACCACAACTTTCTAATTAAAAAAAAATCTTAATTATCACATACTCTCTGAGTTATCTACATAGTACTTGAGTAGTATATCTTTGTCTAATCAATGCTTAATCTGCCACTCTGAATCTCTATTTGTGTGCCAGAATTACTTTCTCCTTTTCATGTACCTAGTTAATTCTGCATCACTAACACATTTTTAACCATGTTAGTCATTCCATTCTGTCAGCTAATATGAATACTTATCAAAAGTGTATTAACTTTCCCAGGGTGTGAGGGTAATTCAGTGGTAGAATTCTCGCCTGCCATGTGGGAGACCCGGGTTCCATTCCCAGCCCATGTATTTCCCAAACAAAGAAACCAACAAAAGCAAACAAACAAAAAAATTCAATAAATGGTACTGCAATAAAAGGATACTTACATGGAAAAAGAGTGAAATGTGACCCTGCAATACAACATACAATAAAAAAAAAATGTGTTAACTTTCCTAGGGCTGTTCTAGAGAGCCTACATAGATGAGAGAATTAAGTTAATGATCTTGAGTTTATGGAGCTCACTAGTTCACCAGTTCTCATGGCAACAAAGAATGTCTTATCAAAATCTGTATGGGTATGTAAGCAGTTTGAAAATGCATATTCAATATTATAATCTAATATTTATTTTGAACAAAATGTCAGGATCCATGATTCTTAAAATATGTACCATCATCAAAATGTTTCTAGGCACTGAGATTTATAGAATACAGGATATATAGAGATACATAAAATATACAGATTAGGAAAGAATGCAGCATTTTTGTTTCTAACTGAGACACATCTGGCCATCTTGAGGATTTCTTCTGAGTCTGGAAGCCTTGAAGCACAATGTAGATATTTATTGTCAATTTTCTTGAGGGGATAGTGAGGAGATTTTAAGAATATATCACACAGCAAATGCCTTACTTTTATTTTTCATCCATCCATATTCCAATGTCTACCCAATTAATAATAAAACAGTTCAAACATGTGACCCTCCCTGCAGCATACAGCACACTGACAAAAACATTCAGGTCTTCCATGCTTATTATTTTTCTCTCTTGGAAAAGAGGCCCCTAGTATTTCTTTGAACACATTTACATAAGTGAATCAGAAAATTTTGGACTTTTAAAAAGGGTAATGCAGAATTCTGTTTTGTGAATTATTTCTTATATATGAGTCTAAACAAAAGAGCATAAAGTCATTATTATAAAAAAAAATGAAAAACTGCAAATTGTCTTAGAAACCAGAAAATAAACCATCATAAAATGTTTGAGATAACTGGTTTTGGAATCTGGTAAACCTGAAAACAGATTCTGTCTTGACTATCAGTTATGTGACTCTATGCTAATTACCTTACAATATTTCTGAGCCTCCACATTCTTCATATGTAGTTTGGGAATGGTAATGCCTCGATCAAGGGATTGTTGTAGAAAATAAGTGTGTTGAAAGCACTCGCTATGGGGTGAATAATACTCAACTACTTAATCCTGGGCACATGATCACTGCTGTATTTATTTAAAATATGACCTGCATAGGGGAGCTTTTCTCATATTGGAGTTGCCTGAAAGAGGATTTATATGTGCAGGATGGATCAGGGCAGTCAAACATGTGCAAGATCCTTTTCCTTCATAAAGTGGAGACAATTTGTGAACATTTTGTTTCAGTTCATTTATTTATTTGCTGAATTGCTTTTGTTGGATTGGTCTCCTTGGTGTACTTCATCGTATATATGCCTACATTTTGAGAAAAGTTCTCATGAGAACTCATCCTATCTTCAATGAATTTAATGCCATTAGCATCAGCCAAGTCATTGGATCTAGTTTGTTAGTGATTGCTATACCCCAAATCCTCTGGAATGATATTGAGGCATTGCCACTTCTCTTGAAGTGTACCTTGACCCTACCTCCAGCCACATCGGCACTCAACTGCAAGCAAGATTTTATCTGAGGGATTATTCTGGCATCATTATGGTGATATTTTGGGTCTCAGAATCAAGTGCATTATTAAAAGAGATTATTTCACATATATGGCCAGTACATGTTTCACAAGCATGTCAAGTCCACCCAAAAGGGAAAGAATAGTCTGCTTTACATATGGTATTAGTAAAACTGGGTATCCATATTGAAAAGAATATGGATGCATACAAAAGAAAACCTCAATATGGACTAACAACCTAAATATAAGAACCAGAACTATAAAATCCTAGAAGAAAACACAGGGAAGTATCTTCAAGACTTTGTGTTAGACAATGGTTACTTAAACTTTACACCAAAAATATGAACAGTAAAATTAAAAATATATAAATTGGACTTCATCAAAATTTAAAATTGTTTTACATCAAAAGACTTCATCATGAAAGTAAAAAGTACCTATAGAATGGGAGAAAATATTTGGAAATCACATATCTGATAAAGGTTTAATACCATGCCTATATAAATCATTCCTGTAACTCAATAACAAAAATAAACCCTGTTTAAAATGGGTAACAACTTGAATAGCCATTTCTCCATGAGGATATACAAATGACCAAGAAGCACATGAAGAGATGCTCAACATCATTAGCCATTAGGGAAATACAAATCAAAACAATAATGAGACACCATTTCACACCCAGTAGAATGGTTACTATTAAAAAACAGAAAAGCACAAGTATTAGAGAGGATGCTAAGAAATAGGAACACTAATTTATTATTGGTGGAATCTTTTTTTTTAGGTGCATGGTCCGGGAATCAAACCAGGGTCTCCCACATGGAACGTGGGCATTCTCACCACTGAACTACCTGTGCACCCTTGTTGGTGGGAATTTAAATGGTGCAGCCACTATAGAAAACAGTTTGATGTTCCTTAAAACATTAAGTAGAGAATTACCATATGACATGGTATTCCCACTTCTAGGTATTACCCAAAGGTTTTAAAGCTTGGACACCACGATTTGTACACAAATGTTCAGAGAAACGTTACTCACAATTGTCGAAAGATGTACATAACACATGCCCATCAATAACTAAATGAATAAATAAAATGCGATATATACATACAGTGAAACATTATTCAGCTATAAAAGGGAATGAAGTTCTGATATATTCAGCAATGTGGATGAACAGTGAAGACATCATATTGAGTGAAATAAGGCACAAAAGGACAGATATTGTATGGCCTCATTGATATAATTAGAAAAAGCAAAATCATAGCATCAGAAACTTGAATTAGTTACCAGAGGCCAGTATAGGGGTGTTTGGGTGTTTAATGCTTAATTGATGCATTTCTGTTTCAGATGGTGGACAAGTTTTTGCAATGGATGTTGGTGATGGAACATCACAACATAAATGCAGTTAACAGCACTGAATTATTTATTTGAATGTGGTTTAAAGGGGAAATGTTAGGGTGTATATATATTACTAGGATAAAAATGTTAAAAAAAAATTTGTAGGTGTGGGACACCCATGCATCAGTTTAAGAAGACTTCATCTAAGGGTTGGTACACCATTATGCAAGTTGACTTGTTCAGGCAGGCTGAGAGAATAACAAATAGTTCTGTTTGCTGTCCTATTTCTAACCTAATGATGCTATCCTAGTCGAACTTCTGATTTCGATTTTGTCTGTGATAATTTGTACTAAATCCTGGAATTGCTCAAACTTAAAGTAGTGTCCAACCCCTGCTTTGCACACACATAAAAAGAGAGTAACATAGTGGGTTATGTTGTATGAATCTTGGCTCTGCCACTTGCTATTACTGTGTGCCCCTAGGCAATTTATTTAAAGTTTCTAAAACTCAGTATTGGCATCTTGAAAACATGGGGATAATCATATCCACATCATAGGGTTGTTATGAGGATAAATGAGGCAATGCATATAAAACTCTTGGAAGCAACATTGCATGTTTGCACCTGCTTAATAAATGTTATCAATTACTCATTATTTTAAGAAGATTATCATGACATCCTTCACTGGAGGAAGTCAGAGGGAATTTATGCACCTTCTGAGACCTTCACATTCTGCAAGCTTGCCCAGGGTGTAAGGCTAGAAGGAATGGGGTGCTTTACTAAAGATAACAGAAAATTGGGAGTTAATAGTTCCTGTGGTGCAGGTAAATGGGACCAGTATTAATAATCAACCCAAGATCGCAACATGTTAGACATTGAAAGAGGTTTTTTTAGAGATTGTGACTTTTGATGATACTATGGATACTATGATTTGTTGTGAATGATTTGTGTGTATCTTGCACACTCATGTATATCAACAAAGACGCAAAAATTCCTGAGTATAATTGAGCAGTGTTTCTCAAATGTGGATGTGCATAGGAATCGCCTGAGGTTCTTGTTAAGCTGTGAATCTAATTCAGCAGGCCTGCATTTCTAACAAGCTCCCTGGTAATAATACCAATGCTGTTGTATATGGACCACTATTTGAGTTGCAAGGTAGACTTCACAGCTAGGCCTCTCATATTGGTCACTTGTTTCATTTTTCTGTATATAAATCCAGTAGTAATTTTTGTGTCATATATTCAAGTATTATTTTTATTTAAAATATTAAAAAAAGAAATACTTCAACATTACTACAGAAAAATTTACAACAACCAGATTGCGATTCTAAATCATCTAGTATGGCAATGATGTATTTGACTCCTAAGCCACCACACATTTTATTTTTCTCTCATTTCAATCACCACATTAATTTGGGTATAATAAACTGACCAGATGCCAGGCCCAAAATGAAATCTTCCTGGTACATTTGTGATTAGCTTTGTTTGTTCCTTGTGTATTGATTGCTTCTTCTCACATAAATCCAGAAAGTCCAATGCTGTATTTTGTATTGCCCAGACAGGACTCACCAAAACCCTCCTGTACTGGTTTGAAAAGATTTATGTACCCTAGAAAAGCCATGTATTAATCCTAATCAGCCTTGTGGGAGCAATGGTTTCTTCTAATCCCTATTCAGTACTGTATGTTTGAAACTTTAATTAAATCACCCCCCTGGAGAAGTGACTCAATCAAGAGTTGTTTAAACTGTATTGGGTGGAGACGTGTCTCTGCCCATTCCAGGTGGGCCTTGATTAGTTTACTGGAATCCTATAAAAGAGGAAACATTTTGGAGAAAGGAGAAGATTCTGAGAGAACAGAGAATAACATAGCCACGAGAAGCAGAGAATTCACCAGCCAGCGACCTTTGAAGATGAAGAAGGAAAATGCCTCCTGGGGAGCTTTGTGAAACAGGAAGCCAGGAGAGAAAGCTAGCAGATGATGTGTTCACCATGTGCCTTTCCAGATGAGAGAGAAACCCTGACTGTTTGCCACGTCCCTTCTCACTTGAGAAGCGCTGAACTTCATTGGTCTTCTTGACCCAAGGTATCTTTCACTGGATGCCTTAGATTGAACATTTCTATAGACTTGTTTTAATTGGAACATTTTCTCAGCCTTAGAACTGTAAACTTGCAACTTATTAAATTCCCCTTTTTAAAAGCCACTCTGTTTCTGGTATATTGCATTCAGGCAGCTAGCAAACTAGAATGCTTCCTAAGGAGATTCAGCTTCTGAGCTAATTCTCAATTCTAGGCCAAATGCATTTGCTGCATCTGGCTCTGCTTTAGACAATATATCAATAAGTGTCAATCCTTTGGAGATTAGCTCCATTGTTAGAAAAAGTAATAACATCTGCTGCTCCATGACTGTTTGCTCTTCTTGGGTGGTATGTGGAAAACAGCAGGGTGCTTCCAGTATATATTAAACCCAAACTAAATACCTTTTGCTTTTTACACTAGCTAAATATTGAATGCCAGTTTAATGTGGCACATGCACACACACACACGATAGCCCCACATCAGAAGCAATTCAAAATGATGCATGTTTAATACTCCCATTTCCTTTGCATTGTTGAGAGTGTGTTGAAACATGAGATTCATAAATGCCTAACATTAATAGAAGCTTGCCCTTTTTCAGTGCAAGGTAGTATCAGGAAAATGCATGGGTCTATTTGGAAATGAAATCCTAGAGATGAGGTTGATAGGTTTATGGCACTGGCCCTTGTCTTATTTTCAGTAATTCATTTTATATATAGTGCCTCACATTGGGGAAGTGAAGGGCTAGAGCCCTCTGTGATTTAACTCAAACAATAAGTGAGATTGTGGCATCAAAGAGGACAGAAAATAGGTCGGCTGATTAGAACAATATATTATGGCACAAGAGGAGGCAAAATGCAAAAAATAAACAAACTGGATGCAATAAATATGAGCAAGCATTTCCCTTACTGAATAAATAGGGTAACACAATGTGCTATATCTAGAAATAGCCTCTGCTGACACCCCACAGTTGTGTAACCTGTGGTTGGACTTCCTATCTAACCTTCATAAGAACTAGAGCAAGGCATTTTGTTTGTTTTTGTCAGAATTCAGGCTATGGAAAAGCAAAGCACTGTGAGTAGAATTAAAGCTTATTTAGGGCACTTGAAGTATCAGAGGGCAGGAGTAATGAAACAGGGAGTTTACTTTGTTTGGTGATAAGGTGATTCAAAGATTATAACAGCTCAGTCAAAAGCTATTGTCCCAACCAAAGCTCTGCTGAGGACTGGGGGACACAAGACTGCCAAGTTCCGTACCAATGCTCCGAGCAATTCAGACAAGTTCAGTGCCTAGAATCCATCTTCTGAGTCTCCATGAAGATTGGCTTTTGTTCCCAGGCCTAGGGTTTCAAAACCCCAAATTCTTTATGACCTTCATGGCTTATTTCTTTAATATGTTCAAGGTCTAATAAAATGGCTGTCAAGTGTCAACATCTTGTTTCATAAGTGCCACCACTGACATCATCCCCTATTGGTCATTTCTCAACCTAAAATATGATGGATGATGGAGTTTCCTTTAAACCGCAGCTCCTGTAAGTACATATTTCCCCGGGAGAAAACAGCTCCGGGAAGCTACCCAATAATCTTTTGCAATAAATGTTTATTAGCTTTGATGACAGTGTCAGCAGTCTTGGAAGTATTACTTCTGTGGGTTTTCAAATTTGGTGTGCTGTGGTATCTGGACTTTGTCTTTACCAATAACTTTGAAAAGTTAAACACTTATTTGTACCATTAAATGTATCCATGAGCAAGAAATTCCTGAAAAGCTTAGGATTCTGCATGTGTAATAATAATAATAGACAGTTACTGAGTGGCCACTACATGCGAGCATAGACATGTTGTTTACATGTCCTCATTTAATTCTTACTGCCACCAGATAGAACTGGACTCTGCACACAAACACCACCTCCACGCTCTAAGTCACCCACCCACACACAACATGGAAACCAATGAAATTCAGAGAACAGCTGTGGGCTAGGTCTAAAATAGGTCCAGAATTCACCTTCAGTGGATCCTCATTTTTAGACTGCAATTGCTAACCTGTAACATCAGTTTGCCAACACCTATAGTATCTGTCTAGCCCTGGCTCATTTAATTTGCTTCTCTGCACTCAGACCCGTGTTTATTAAACTCATTGTTTGCCTATTAACTTTTATGTTCCTTTGAACCCAAATTCTTCCCTCTTAGACCAACAACTTACAAAAAAACTTTGAAACTATCCCTACAATACCTTCTTTGTTACTCGACATTATTTGACATGAGTCTTATGGAGTTTCTCTTTGTGCCATATGGTAAATGACATTATTTTCATTAAAAAAAAAAATGGGACACTCTTTTTATCTTTTTTTTAAGGAAGTACTAAATGAGCTGCAAAAAAAAAAAGCTGAAAAGGTAGCATGCAACCTGCTCGTCGTAAATGGGGAAGAGACTAGTAATTTTTTATTCTTCTGTGGAGAACTTAAAGAACATCATAAGCACCATCTTTTGCTTTAGAGGAAGATACACTTGAAGTTGAGAGACTGTACTAATTAATTTGCTTCTACTTCAGCCTCTGATATAGCATTGTCAGACATCCACAATCATAATTTCCATCTTTGTGTGCTTGTGCCATTTCATCATTCTTTTCATCACTAGACATCCATCACTCTCAGAGGATATGGCTCTACATGTGGTCTTCTGGGGAGTACAGAGGGAATTATGCTCCTTGCACTGATTATCTCTGTAAGAATATGTTTTTTTTTTTTTTGAGGTTGTGATTTGCACAAATAATTAAGAAGCTATTTCAGATTTATCAAGCCAATCTTCCATAAATATGGTATGATTTTAATTCATAAAGTATGGCAAATGCAGCATCAGAATCAAGCTGAAGAGCATTTTTTAATAGAAATGTATTAGCCCCAGCTGATAGCACAGGTCTGGAGGGGTACCCATGGATTAATGCATTTAACAGCAACCCAGGTGAATTCAGTGCACAGCTAGACTTGACAGCCCCTGGTGTATCTGAAAGATATCTGCAGACTGAAAGTCACAAATGTCACTATGGGGGCATCTCAGCAGATTCAGGACCTCCTTGACTTTGCAGTTTCAGAAACAAGCATGTAAGAATGTACCACTGAAAAACCTGAATGGCTAATTTACAGTGAGTTACGTGTTTTTTTTTTTGTTTTTTTTTTTTTGGTGATCAGAAAATTCATTTTTTCTATGCCAGAAACCCTTCTATTATTAAGAAACCAAGCAAACAATATGATAGGAAAGAAGACAGGTTTTAGAACATAAGGAAAAAGAGCATAAGAAATTGGAAAGACCTGTGGAAATTTTATCCAGATTATCCTGAATCTTTCTGATGATTAAAATACTCATTTGCCAGATATCATTTCTTTCTCCTCAGTCATTGCTGAATGAACCCTGACATCTATTTACTCTCCAATTAATTTTCTTGAATCCACACAGACACTTTTCTTATTATGCATCTTAAAAAAAAAAAAAAACATGTCACTTGACATGATCCAATTTAGCTCTCTGGATTTACAGGCGAGTCTTCTTTCTGAGATTTAGTAATCTTCCTAATCTTATTAGTAACATATTTATAAATTGCCTCAAGGGGTGAATTTGGATTTCATTCTGAAATTCTCTGAATCCCCAGCTTGGTGTTCTCATTAACCTGTCTACATTCAGACTCTCCATTTACCTATCCTCACCCTACCCCCACCCCCAATAAAGGAGATATTTGTGAACTGATCCAGCAGTACTTTCTAGCCTTGCCATCCCTATAATCCAGACATACATTTTCAGTGGGGCTGTCTGGAATTTAGGGATGGGGACAAAGTAAAGCTAACTTTCACAAAAGTGCTCACTCCACAATTTTTACCCTCCCAGCACAAATATAAAAGCCATAATAGCCAATGCCTTCCAGGAACTCTGCTGTGGGAGCCTCTAAATATCCAAGTGTGATAAAGGGAGTAATAGAAACTGATGGGACAGAGCCCACAGTATATTTGGTTTTCTGTTCTAGGCAAATGCATTTAAACAAGTACTCTGATTTTGTGGTAGATTAAATTGATAGTATGCATTGTCAAATGAATGTAAGATCCAGTGAGGGAATTTGCCCCTCAAGGTGATTCTTCTTATATTCTAGCATAAAACAAGGCTCTTATTGTTTACTCTGCCTAAAATCTAAAGTAAATTGATACTATGCCAATTTATATCACTATTTGATAATGTCCTACCTATTTTCTCCTTACCATCTTTCAAAAAAACCAATGTATTAAATAATAAAATCAGCAAGTATCTATGAAGCAGTAACTATATGTGCAACCCAGATGCTCTGTGATGAGCTGAAGATATCTGCTCCCTACCCCTACCCCTCCAGACAGCCCTGTAAAATAACGATGGTAACAACAATCATTAATTATTCACTTCCTACTATGTGTAAGCCGTTATTTTAGTGTCCTTCTATTATTCTATTTAATCCTCAAAACAACACTATCTCCATTTTATAGGTGAGAAAACTATGGATGCTTAAAGGGAAGTTTTCTATAAAGGCTGTATAGCATGATGATTAAGAGGTAAGGTTCAAACTGCCTGGGATCAAAATAAGGTTATGCATCTTACTGTTTAACCTTGTAACCTTGAATAAATTAGTGCAGACTCCCTGTGCTTCAGGTCCCTTGTTTATAAAATGAGGATAATATCAGGGATTTTGCTACAACCCAATCTGTAATAAGTTTGAAGACATAGAAAGTATTAAATAAATTAGCCCACAAAACTAGTGACGAGTGGCATTGGGGTTCAAAACCCACCACCTTGACTCTGAAGCCTGTTTCCGCTATATGATGTGACTGCAGATAACAGGAGGAAGAGTATTCATCAGGCAGTACTGGATTAAAATCCAGCGCCTCAAAATATGCTGAGGAGGCTTTAGTAAATTATTTGAACTGCTCTGTGTCTCTTTTTATAATCTAAAAGTAATAATACCCACCTAACAATACTAAGAGGTTGACTTGAAAAAACATGCCTGGCGCTAATAGGCAAGACATGAGTGTTATCCAGTTATCACTTCTGGACACCCTATCATAGGCTACTTGGGGGACCTAAGATCTTTATATATATATATATATTAAAAAATGATTGGGGTGCAGAGAATAAATGCTAAAGGTAATTACAGATCACTAGAGACTGGAAGGATCAGGGAGGTTCTCAGGGAAGAAGAAAAATGGAACTGAAAGCTGTAGAGTTTAGATAGAGAGTAAGGATGCAGGCATATAGAGACATGGTGGGGATCAATGACAAAGGTCTAGAAAGGAGCAGCTGAGCAGATAAGGAGACCAGCCTTACCAGAGCTCACAGGTGATATTCCTGTGTGACATCAGATTAGGAAGAATTTTTGAGTGTCAAATCAGGGAGTTTCAAATTGTTCCCTATTTGGAGTTGCTCCTATATGTAATGTGGATTAGGGATTCTTATGTGAGAGGTTACATGATATATTTCATGAAGCATTCAGGGAGTTAGAGATAGAAAATATTTATTATCAGTTTTCAAGTCAGGTTTAGATCATAAAAATTGCCATGCCTATTATAATAGAAACAAATAAATCCACTTAATAAATTATTCCTATAAACAGCTCAAAATGTTCAAATTAAATTTCTCAGATTATTCATTTTTTTGGTAATGATTTCGGTTCAGATCTTTTTCACATATGTAAGTTACCATATGACATGTTAATTAGATGTATAATAAAAGTTAATGCACTAATTAAAGGTTGACATTTTTAGGAAAATAAAGGTCATGAGTTTTATATGTTAGTCATTTTGTAATAGAAAGACAGTGAGCCAAAAGGAGAAATAGTTTAAGGTCAGTCATAAGAGAAGAATATCTGTTGCTCCAGAAGCTATTGTCTGGCAATTCTCGGCCTGAAAAATTTCAGTAGAACCCTAGGTGCCCTATCTCTATATCAGGAGGAGTATGAGCAGACTTGTGATAATTGAAAAAAAATCACACATACAAAGAATGGGAGTGGAAAAACAGTTTAAAGGAAGCACTTGCTTAAAATATAATTAATTTCATCTGGAAAGAGGTGATTGAGGGATAGCCTCAAGATGTTAAACAATTAAAAATTGTACAATTTCTTTGGAATTTATTTCCTATCATGGAAGATAATTATTATACAGCATAACTGTGATGGTTAAATTCATGTGTCAACTTAGCCAGGTGATGGTGCCCAGTGATCTGGTCAAGCAAGAACTGGCCTATATTTTGCTGTGAAGAGATTTTGTGGACTTAAATCATCAGTATGTTGGTTGCATCTATGGCTAATTACATCTGCGATCAGGTAAGGAGCTGTCTTCTGCAATGAGTGACACTTAGTCAAATCACCTGGAGGCTTTGATGGAGCATTCAGAAGAAAGAATCTCTCTCTCTCTCCTTCAGCCAGCCAGTGTCTTCTGGGAAGTTTGTTGAGGACCTTCATTGGAGCTGCCAGCTTGCAGCCTGCCCTACAAATTTTGAACTCTTTCATCCCCACAGTTGTGTGAGGCGCTTTTATAATCTCATATTCACAGTATCAACCATTGGTTCTGTTTCTCTGAAAACTCTAATACAATGACTTACATCCTTTCTAACTGAGCTTATTCAAAGCAACAGAGATATATAGCAAATATCCAAATAATATTTATTTGTTTGTTTATTTAGATTTAGAGTGATGCTTAGCACATAGTTAATGCTGAAATGTTTTCTGTAGTTGAATTTATTGTTTTTTGTTTGTAAATTTATTTACAGTATTTGTTTTAAGTTACCTGAGAGATCATCTCTAGACTCATATGTCTAATATCTTGAAGGATATTTTTCATTATAAACCCACAGGTGCCTTAAACTCAACCTATCCTATGTGGGAATTCACCATCTTTCTCAACCTCTTTTCATTCCTATGTTCCCTCAGCAAAGGGCACCACCACCATCCAGCCAGCATAATAACTCTCATTTCCTACATTCAGTTAGTCTCCAATTCCTGCATGTTCTATTCCTGTTATATTTTTTGTGCTGGTTTGAAAGGATGTATGTTTTACACCCCAGAAAAGCCATGTTTTAATCAAATACCCATTTTATAAAGGCAGAATAATCCCTATTCAATACTGTGTGTTTGAAACTGTAATCAGAGTATCTCCCTGAAGATGTGATTTAGTCAAGAGCAGTTGTTAAGCTCGATTAGGTGACAACATGTTCCCACCCATTTGTGTGGGTCTTGATAAGTTTCCGGAGTCCTATAAAAACAAAACATTTTGGAGAATGAGCGATTCAGAGACAGCAGAGCAGAATGACATAGCCACGAGAAGCAGAGTCCACCAGCCAGCAAACTTTGGAGATGAAGAAGGTAAATGCCTCCTGGGAAGCGTCATGAAACAGGAAATGAGGAGAAGAAGGTAGCAGATGATGCCATGTTCACCATGTGCCCTTCCAGATGAGAGAGGAACCCTGACCGTGTTCACCATGTACCTTTCCAGATGAAAGAGAAACTGTGACTGTGTTTGCCATGTGCCTTCTCACTTGAGAGAGAAATCCTGAACTTCATTGGCCTTCTTGAACCAAGGTACCTTTCCTTGGATGCCTTTGATTAGACATTTCTATAGACTTATTTTAATTGGGACATTTTCTCAGCCTTAGAACTGTAAACTAGCAACTTATTAAATTCCCCTTTTTAAAAAGTCGTTCTGTTTCTGGTATATTACATTCTGGTAGTTAGCAAACTAGAACATTTGTCAGTTTTCTGTTCGTTCCTTTCTGCCTCAACTTTTGGAGCCTTCCTCATGTTTCACTTAGTTTCTCACAGTAGCTTCTGAACAGGTATACCTGTTCTGATTTCTCCCACTGGATTTTGTTTTCAAAATGTAAATCTGATTGTCACATCCCTCAAAAAATTCCTTAAAGATTTCTCATTGCTTTCAGCATATCCTTGGTGATAGGATCTCAGTTTCTCTCTCCAGCCACCATCTTTCCCTGGGTACCTTACATCTACTCTGATTCCATCTGTTCTGAACTACCAGACATGTCTTATTGTAGCATGTTACCTTTGCCTGTTGATTTAGGACTTCAGAGCATGCTGTTTCCTTTGGCTGAAAGTCTCTTCTAGTCCCTGCCTCATTTGCATTATTAACACATGCTCATTCTTCAAGACTGAGAGGAGCCACCACCTTGTCAGAGAATCATTGGCTAATCTTTGAGTTTAGATTTCATTCTCCTCTGCTTTGCCTAAATTAGAACCTGTGATTAGCTATCATAACATTAAGAATACAGTGATATAATTGTCTATCTAATTCTCATCCTTCACTCTACCGAGAGTTCCTTGCAGGCAAGGTTTACCTCTTTCAACCCTGAGTTCCAAAAATGTTACAGAATCCCTAGTTGCTGTGCAATTGTTTGTTGAATAAAAGTACAGAAACATTATAATAATACTAAAGAGCAAATCTGTTGCAGCCCTTGTGGCTTAGAATTAAGGAAATTTAAACTAGAGCATCTTTTTTGTGATTTTTCTAAATTAATTTAATGGGCTAGCATTAGCCATTATGAAAACTCAGTTCTCTTGATACTGTTGCTCAATGTTCTTTCTGTCAAATCCTGGACAACTTCCAGGTCATTCCTGTTATATCATTGTTTTTATGAAAGGAAAGTGAAGGCTGTCTTTGGGACTTCACAGGCCAGGATTTACTCTCATCATGTATGCCAGTGCTGTTTTGCCAGTTATCTGTTCATAATTCACTTAGCTTTTGTTCTAGAGCTAGAGTGCCATAGTGGTCATGCTGCAATTTATATTAACAAAAGTAAGCAAACAAACAGCAACCCTAACCAACTAAGCAGAGTGTTTATTCCAGATTCAAATAAATTTTCCGTTCAGTGTAACATATGGTTGGGCCAATTTTAGAAACCAGTACATTAATTATATTCTCTTCTCATTGTTTAATATTCAACAACAAGAAAAATGAACAGTTGACATTCCCATGATATTACAAAAATGATCAAACAAGGTACACTCATAAAATAAAAACACCAGTTGGTTGAAAGATTTATATTTCAAACAGATGTGATAGCATCATATGAACATATGTGAGTTGTGGTTAAAAAGCAACCATGTATTTTACCTGATTTGACCTTGAGACCATCGTGCAATATTAGAAAAGAGAAAATATTTGAATGGGTCTAAGTATTAGAGTTTAAGAGCAAACTTTGGTAAATAATGCTCATTGAGAGCTTACAATTGTCCAGTTGGTAGTTCAAGTTCTTTAGATATATTGTCTTACTTTTCCTAATCACCCCAGTACTAGGAATTATTGTTAATCCATTTTACAGATGACACTGTTCAGAAACAGAACAAATTATTTATTGATTCCCCAAAATCACACAACATGTAAGTAATGGGGTAAGATTCAAATCCAGGAAATGTCTTAATATTCTAGGCATTTTTTCGTTAATCATTCACCAGCATGGTAAAATTTGGTGTGATCTTTTATTGAATACCTCCTATACTTAGTGTGTTGTTTGAATTAATGGGTTCACAAGAGAAATAGGAACTGGAGTCCCAAAAAAGTCCCTTTTACTGAATACCTCCTATACTTAGTGTGTTGTTTGAATTAATGGGTTCACAAGAGAAATAGGAAGAGTCCCTAGAATCTTTTACTGAATACCTCCTATACTTAGTGTGTTGTTTGAATTAATGGATTCACAAGAGAAATAGGAACTGGAGTCCCTAACTTAGTTTTCCAGGGCTGCTATGACAAATACTGTGCAATGAATTGGCTTTAAAAACAGGAATTTAGTGACTCACAATTTTGGAGGCTCAAAATCCAAAATCAAGAACTCAGCAGGCCATGTCTTCTCCTAGATTCCATAGCATTATGGTGCTGGCTTGCATCAGTGCTTGTGGTTCAGTAACATGACTCTGCCTCCTTCACATGGTGATCTGTTACCTTTGTCTCCTCTTATGGCTTTCTCTGACTAGTTGCATCCAAATTTCTTCTGCCTTATTCAGACTCCACTCATATGGATTCAGGCATCCTGATTCAGTTTGGTCTCATCTAAATAGGATCTTCAAAGATCCTATTCACAAGTTAGTCCATACCTTAATTGCTATACTATTTTCAAAGGTCCTATTTACAAATAAGTGCACACCTGCAGAAAAATGGATTAGACTTGAACATTCTTCTAGCTTTATATCAAATAGAAGATAAAACCAATTAACATAATACAATTATAGGGAAAAGAACTGGATTAGAAGTTAAAGAATCTCTCAGTTGAATAGCTCAAGCCCTGACATAATACATTGTATGAAGGTAAACATACCCTTCTCTACACTTTTGACAATTCCAAAGGTGACTTGTATTTTACTGAGTCAGTCCACAGTTGCAGCTTCTTCACTGCTTTTATGTCCTCTTTAACCAGCCTTTTTCCACTCCATGATGGAACTAAACATTAGAATCCCCCTAAAATTTTGCTTGTAATTTTTCTAAAGGGAGGTATAACAGAGTATATTTTTAACATAATACAAGAACAAATATCAAATTTGACATCCATTATTAAATCACCCCAAATTTCTAACCATTAATCGTTGCAGAGCATTTCCCCCTGGCTTTGCCCCTTCCTTCTAGGCCCCTGGCTTCAGACATTGTCAAGGCAGCTTTTTCATTTTTATTCATGTTCACCTACTCTTCTCATTATGAGACTCCTAACTCCCAAGTTTATAAATAAAATAATTTTAACTTACTTTCTCTATGCATTTCTAAGGATGTTAAAATGCATTTCTAGAAAAAATTCTAAACATTACGTTAAAGTGTATCTTATATTTGGTGTTTTTCTGGTTTTAGGAATAGTCTCTAAAATTTTAACATCAGTTATCTCCAAAAATGAAGGGAGGGATATAGTATAACACTTACTGAAATTTATTAACTAGACAAAGCAATTATTTTAATTTTATAATTTATGAAATTATAAAATGATTATTACAATAATCATTGTCATAGATAGAGTTCACTGTGCTGCACAGTCCTGTGTTTTTAAAACAATATTTTATTGAGCTATATTCATGCATCAGAGACTTCATCCAAAGATACCATCAGTGGCTCCCAGTAGCATCATACTTGTACAATCATCACCACATTCAATTTTAGAACATTTTCGTTACTCTATAATAATAATAGTAGTAATAATAATAGCATGAAATATAAAAGAACCCCCCCGCCAAAAAAAAACCCATACTCCTTATACCCACCTATTGTTGATGCCTAATATTGATGTGGTACATTTGTACCTGTTGAAAGAGAATATTAAGATATTACTGTTAATTATAGTCCAATTGTTTGCAATTGGTACATTTTCTCTCAAATACACCTCTATTATTAACTCTTACAGTAGTATTTTGCATTTGTTCTTGTTCATAAGAGAGCCTTTTAATATTTGAGCTGTTAATCATGTTAATCATAATCATCATCCACCACAAGATTCATTGTGTTATATATTCCCATGTTTTCACCTCTAGCTTTCCTTCTGTTGACATGCATGGCTCTAGATATGATTATGTCTTCTTGTTGAATTGTTCCTTTTATTAATAACTAGTGTCCCTCTTTGTCTCTTTTAACATTTTTTACATTTGAAGTCTAATTTGTTGGATATTGGTATAGCTACTCCTGCTCTTTTCTGATTGTTATTTGCATGAAATATATTTTCACAACCTTTCACTTTCAACCTATGTTTATCCTTGGGTCTAAGATGTGTTTCCTGTAGACAGCATATAGATGGGTCCTATTTTTTAATCCTTTCTGCTAGTCTATGTCTTTTGATTGGGGAGTTTAATCCATTAACATTTAGTGTTATTACTGTACAGGTAGTACTTTCTTCTACCATTTTGCCTTTTGGATTTGATATGTCATATTTAACTTTTCTTCTTTTTACCTTTACTCATAGCCTTCATTTCTACACTCTTCTCCACGCCTCTCTCTCCTGTCTTTTTGTATCTGCCTCTAGTGCTCCCTTTAGTATTTCTTGCAGAGTCAGTCTCTGTCTGGGTCACAAATTCTCTCAGTGATTTTTTGTCTGAAAGTGTTTTAATTTCTCCCTTATTTCTGAAGGACAATTTTGCTGGATATAGAATTCTTGGTTGGCAGTTTTTCTTTTTTAGTATTTTAAATACATCATTCCACTGTCTTCTCGCCTCCATGGTTTTTGCTGAGAAATCTACACATAGTCTTATTGGGCTTCTTTTGTATGTGATGGATTCCTTTTGTCTTGCTGCTTTCAAGATTCTCTCTTTCACTTTGACATCTGACATTCTGATTAGTAAGTGTCTTGAAGTATGTTTATTTGGATCTATTCTGTTTGGGGTACACTGCACTTCTCGGATCTGTAATTTTAAGTCTTTCATAAGAGTTAGGAAGTTATCAGTGATAATTTCCTCCATTAGGTTTTCTCCTCCTTTTCCCTTATCTTCTCCTTCTGGCATACCCACAACACGTATATCTGTGTGCTTCATGTTCTCATTCAATTCACTGAGTCTCTGCTTATATATTTTTTCCATTCTTTTCCCTATATTTTATTTTGCTTGTTGGATTTCAGATGTCCTGTCCTCCAGTTCACTAATCCTGTCTTCTGTCTCTTGGAATCTGACATTGTAAGTTTCCATTGTTTTTTTCATGTCTTCTACTGTGCCTTTCATCCCCATAAGTTCTGTAATTTGTTTTTTCAGACTTTTGATTTCTTCTTTTTGTTCACTCCTTGCCTTCTTTATATCCTCCCTCAATTCATTGATTTGATTTTTGATGAGGTTTTCCATGTCTGTCTGAACATTCTGAATTAATTGTTTCAACTCCTGTATCTCATTTGAATAGTTAGCTTGTTCCTTTAACTGGGCCATATCTTCAATTTCCCTAGTGTGATTTGTTATTTTTTGTTGGTGTCTAGGCATTTAATTACCTTAATTAGTTTATCTGGAGATTGTTTTCACTTCTTTTACCTAGGATTTTCTTGCCAGATAACTTTGTTGTGTATTTGTTCTTTGACATTCAGTTCAGCTTATTCTGGACCACTAGCTTAAGTTTTGTTTAACAGAGCAGAATTTTTCCGTTCTTGTTTTCTTGTTTCTTGCCCTGCCTGTATAGTGCCTTCCCCCCCCCCCCCCGCCCATCCTTAGGAGGGTCAACTCAGGTATTATAGACCCCAGCCAGATTTTCCCAGACCAAACTGGCTTCCTTTAAGGAGAAAAGAGTCACCTACATCAGTTTTCCCTGAGGGTGAGACTCAGCAGGTTGAAAGACCTTCCTGTGAAGTCTCTGGACTCTGGGTTTTTCCTATCCTGCCCAGTATGTGGCACTTGTCTGCCTGCAGGTACCACCAGCATAAGGGGATGTGGTACCCTTTAACTTTGGCAGACTCTCCCTACTGGGGGCATGGTGGAGACAGAGGAGAGATTGTAGGCTGGCTTTAATTGTTTTAAATTTCCAAACCCTGTGTTCTGAATTCCTTGAGGGAGGTAATCCACCTGAGCTGGGCCCTACCCCTCCCTTGGGGAAGGCACAGGCTCCAGATAAGCTCTCAAACAAGCTTGTTTCTGCCTATGCCTGGGGCAGTTGCAGCCTGAGAAGCCCAACCATTGTATCCAAAGGCAGTCAAGCCTTTGTAGAAGCACAGCCACAAAAAAGAAAGAGAAAAGTCCTTCTCAGAGCAGGACCCCCATTCCTCAGGTTTGCCAGTCAAGAGCATATGTTGGCATGTAGCTTTGTGTACCATCAGATCCTATGTGCCCCCTCCTTTCCTTCAGGGCCCAGACCCTTTCAAGTATTATCTGCTAGCCAATTAAAAAAAAACTCTGTTTCTTTTTTTTTCTTTGTTCTTTTTCTATCAGCCCTGCACCCTTAGTGCTGGGGCAAAAATCAGCAACCTCTGCTTTGACCAGGTTCAGCCGAGCTAGGGGCCTATTTTTAGTAGTCAGAATTTGTGAATTAATTCCGCACTTGACGCTTAGTTGTGTTCAGCCCCTGCTACTGGTAATGTCCCTTTTCTATCCCCTCTGGGAAGCAGCCTGTGGGGGAGGAGCACCGGCCACTGCCGCTTGGGGAACTCACAGTTCTGAGGGTGCTCACAGCCAGTTCTGCTGGTCCAGACTGGGGTACATTGAGTGTCCGGTCACTGACATGGCCCCAGCAGTTGTTCTGTTCTGTTGCTGGCTATTTAGTAGCTGTTCTGGGGAATAAACTAAATCCCATACCTCACTAAGCCGCCATCTTCCCCCTATTGACATACATGACTCTAAACCACCTTTTTCAACCACATTCACTCACAATTCAGCACTATTAATTCTACTGGCAATTACTGTCATGTCTATCCATTTCCAAACATTTAAGTTCAACCTAGTTTAACATTCTGCACATATTAATTAGCCGGTCCGCATTCCATAGCCTCATTTTGTCCCCTGATAACTTATATTCTAGATTTTATAGCTATGAGTTTACATATTATAATTAGTTCATATTCATGAGATCATATAATATTTGTCCCTAGGTATCTGACTTATTTTACTCAACATAATGTCCTCCAAAGTTCATCCATATTGTTGTGTACTTTAGAGCACCATTCCTTGTTTTGTTTATTTATTTATTAATGGACACTTGGGTTGTTTCCATCTTTTGGTAATTGTGAACAATGTCAGTATGAATATCACTGTGCAAATGTCTGTTCATGTACCTCCTTTCACATCTTTTTTTAGTATATACTGAGTAACAGAATTGGCAATTCATAAGACACCTCAATACTTAGCTTTCTGACAAACTGCCTGCCTTGTCTTCCACAGCAACTGTACAATTTTGCATTCCCACCAGCAATGAAGAAATGTTCCTGTTTCACTACATCGTCTCCACCACTTGTGGTTTCCTGTTTGTTTAATAGCTGCCATTATAGTAGGTGTGAAATGATGTCTCATTGTGGTTTTGATTTGTATTTCTGTAATAGCTGGTGAAGTGGAGTATCTTTTCAATGTACTTTTTTACCATTTGTCTTTCTTCTTTGAAGGAATGTTTATTCATGTTTTTTCCCCATTTTTAAATTGGGCTGTTTGTCTTTTAATTGTTGCATTCTAGGATTTCTTTATATATTCTAGATATCAAACCCTTGTCAAATATAGGGTTTCCAAATATTTTCTCCCATTGAGTTGGCTGCCTTTTCACCCTTTGACAAAGTCCTTTGAAGCACGAAAGTATTCAGTTTTGAGGAGTATTCATTTGTCTATTTTTTCTTTCTTACTTGTGGTTTGGGTATAACGTCTAAGAAGCTGCCTCTCATTACTAGATCTTGAAGATGTTTCCCTATATTTTCCTCTATGAATTTTATGGCACTGGCTCTGATATTTAGTTCTTTATCTGTTTTTAATTAATTTTTATATAGGGTGTAAGATAGGCACCTTCTTAATTTTTTGGATATGGATATCCAGTTCTCCCAACACCATTTACTGAAGAGACTATTCTGTCCCAGGTGGGTGGATTTTGGAGCCTTGTAAAAAATCAGTTGACCATAGATCTAAGGGTCTACCTCTGAACTCTCAATTTGATTCCATTGATCAATATGTCTATCCTTATGGCAGTACCATGCTGTTTTGAACACTGGTTTTATAATATGCCTTGAAGTCCAGAAGTATGAGTCCTTCTGCTTCATTTCAAGATGTTTTTGGCAATTTGAGGCCCCTTACGCTTCCAAATAAATTTTATAATTAGCTTTTCCATTTTTACAAAGTAGGCTGTTGGGAATTTGATTGGTATTGCATTGAATTTGTAAATCCATTTGGGTAGAATTGACATCTTAACGACATTTAGTGTTTTGATCCTTGAACACAGGGTGTCTTTCCATGTATTTAGGTCTTCTTTGATTTATTTTAGTAATGTTTTGTGGTTGTCTGCGTACAGATGCTTTATATTCTTAGTTAAGTTTATTCCTAGATATTTAATTCTTTTAATGGCTATTGCAAATGAAAGTTTTTTTCCTTTATTACCTTCTTGGATAGCTTATTACTAGTGTATAGAAACCCTACTGATTTTTGCATGTTGATCTTGTTTCCTGCCATTTTGCTGAAATAGTTTGTTAGCGTAAGTAGCTTTGCTGCAAGTTTTTTTTTTTTTTGGTATTTTCTAAATATAGGATCATGGTGTCTGCAAATACAGAAAGTTGCTTCTTCCTTTGTGATTTGGATGCCCTTTTTTTCTGCCTAACTACTTTAGCTAGAACATCTACACAATGTTGAGGAACAGGGGGACAGTGAGAATCTTTGTCTTGTTCCCAATCTAAAAGGGAAATCTTTCAATCTCTCACGATTGAGTACAATGTTAGCTGTTCATTTTTCATATATGCCTTTATCATGTTGAGGAAATTTTCTTCAGTTCCTGTCTTTTGAAGTGTTTTATCAAGAAAGGGTGCTGAATTTTGTCAATGCCTTTTCTGTATCAATCGAGAAGATCAGGTGGTTTTTCCCTTTTGATTTATTGATGATGTGTATTACATTAATTGATTTTCATTGTTGAACCACCCTTCCTACCTGGGATAAAATCCACTTGGTCATGATGTATAATCCTTTTTAATGTGTATTTGATTTGCAAGTATTGTATTGAAGATTTTTGCATCTGTATTCATTAGAAATATTGGTCTGTAGTTTTCTTGTTTTATCTTTAGCAGGCTTCGATATAAGGATGATATTGGCTTCATAGAATAAGTTAATTTTTCTTAGAATACTTGGTAAAATTCACTTCTGAATTTATCTAGATTGGGCTTTTCTTTGTGGGAAGGTTGTTGATGACTGATTCAATTCTTTTGATTGATATATTGAGATTTTCTGCTTCTTGAGTCAGTGTAGGTTATGTGTTTCAAAGAAATTGTTCATTTCTTGTAAGTTGTCTAGTTTGTTGGCATACAGCTGTTCATTGTATTCCTTGAGCACTTTTTATTTCTCTGGGGTCCATGGTAACGACCCCCTCTCATTTCAGGGTTTTTTTATGTGCATCCTCTCTCGATTTATCTTTGTCAGTTTAAGGGTTTGTCATTTTTATTGATACTCCCAAAAAACCAACTTTTGCTTTTATTGATTCTCTCTGTTGTTTTCTTGTTCTCCCTTTTATTTAATTTTTCTTCAATCTTTGCTACTTCTTTCCTTTTGCTTGCTTTACAATTAGTTTGCGGTTCTTTCTCTACATTCTTTAGTTGTTCAATTAGGTCTTTTCTTCCTTTTAAATGTAGGCATTTAGGTCTATGAATATCTCTCTCAGAACTGCCTTTGCTGAATCCCTTAAGTTTTGATATGCTGTATTCGTATTTTCATTCATCTTGAGATATATACTGATTTCTCTTACATTTGTTTCACCCACTGATTGTGTAACTGTTGTTGAACTTCATATGTTTGAATTTTCCAATTCCCTGCTTGTTATAGATTTCCATATTCATTCTATATGGTCAGAGTAGGTGCTTTGTATAATTTCAGTCTTTCTACATTTATTGAAACTTGTTTGTGACCCTACATGTGGTCTCTCCTGGAGAATGATCCATGAGCACTTGAAAAGAATGTATATCCTGTGGTTTTGTGGTACAGTGTTATGCCTATGTGTTAGATCTAGTTCATTTATCAAATTATTCCAACTCTCTGTTTCCTTATTGATCATCTCTAAATGTTCTATGTATTGATGAGAGTGGTATATTGAAGTCTTGAACTATTATTATACAGGTATATAATTCACCCTTCAGTTTTACTATTTGCTTAATGTATTTTGGGACTTCATGGTTAGATACATAAATATTTGACTTATTTCTTTTTGGTGAATTGCCATTTTATTATTACATAGTGTCTTTCTTTGTGTCTTATAGCAGTTTTGCATTTAAAGGCTATTCTGTCTGATATTATTATTGCTGTCCCAGCTCTTTTTTGGTTATGGTTTGCATGGAATATCTTTTCCCAATATTTCATTTTCGACTTGCATGTGTCTTTGGGTCTAAAGTGAGTCTCTGTTAGACAGCTTATAGTTGGATCATACTTTTTTTTATCCCATCTGCCAATCTGTGTCTTTTGATTGGGGAGTTTAATCAATTACCATTCAATGTTACTAATGTAAAAGCAGACCTTATCCAACCATTTTTAACCTATGGCTATATATGTCATATATTTTTATGTCTCTCTGTTTCCCCTTTTAGTTATCCTTACCATAGTCTTCATTTTTACAATCTCAAGCCTCACTTTTCTGTCTTTTCCTTTCATCCTACAGAACTCCCTTTAGTATTTCTTATAGAGCAGGTCTCTTGTTGAGGAACCCTCTGAGTTTTTTATCTGTGAATATTTTAAACTCTCCCTTGTTTTTTAAGGCTAATTTGCCAGAGGAAGAATTATTCATTGGCCATATTTTTCTTTCCATACATTAAATATATCATATCACTGCCTTCCTGCCTCCATGGTTTTTAATGAGAAAACAGGACTTAGTCATATAGCAGTTTTCTTGTATGTGATGAATTGCTTTTCTCTTGCTGCTTCCAGGATTCTCTCTTTGGCATTTGACATTCTTATTTATGTGTCTTGGAGTACACATAATGGTCTACTAAGATTTATTCTGTTTAGAGTTCATTGTGTTCTTGGACATGTATATTTATGTCCTTTATAAGAGGTGCGTAATTTTCAGCTGTTATTTCCTCAGATATTCTTTCTGTCCCTTTTCCCTTCTCTTCTCCTTTTGGGACACCCATGATGTATATGTTTGTGGACTTCATGCTTTCACTCAAATAACTGAGACCATTTTTTTCCCTTTCCTTTTTTGTTTCTGTTCTTCTATCTGTAAGATTTTTATTTTGCCTTCTAGTTTGCGGATTTCTTTATTCTGCCTGTGCAAATTTCTTATATGCCTCTGGTATATTTTTTAAGCTCCTGTATTTGTACCTTTCATTCCCATAATTTCTGTTATATTTCTTTTTAAATTCTCAAATTCTTCTTTATCTTCACACATTGTTGTCTTAATATCCTTTATCTCTTTAGCCATATTTTACTCCATCTCCTTCAATTGTTTTAGGAGATTTGTTTGAACATCTTTGATGAGTTCAAAGTTCCATGTTTCCTTTGAGGTTTTCATTTGTTCCTTTGACTGGTTTACATGTTCCTGTTTCTTAATATGGCTTTTAATTTTTTGCTGTCATCTAGGTATCTGATTATCTTGATGAGTTACTCTGAAGTTCAATTTTTCTTTCTTGCCTGGATTTTATTCTTGGTTGGCTTTGTGTTATAGCTCTTCCTTTGACACAGGATTAAATCATGCTTAACCTTTAGAATAGGTGTGTTTAACTGATCAGATTTTTTTCAGCTCTTCATCTGATTCTTACCCTGGTACAACTTTTAAGACTGTACTATTTGTACAGTTATTTCACCTCCATGACAAAGCTTCCTTTTCTCTGTTACTTCTCCATGAATCTTGATCTGTTTTTTTTTGTTTTTTTTTTTTTTGCACCATAATTTTTTTTTTCTTCTTTGTCTTCTTTTTTTCCTTACACTCCTTTCATTGACTTTTTCTGCTTTTGTTGAGGGAAAATTCTAAAAGGATGGTCATCCTGGAGAGAACTTTCCCAAGTTAATATTTTCTAGCCCAAACAGGGCCATAGACCTACAAATGTGGTACAGACCAACTCCACAGCGACTTGGTGAGAGGGTCAGGAAAGATGCCAGAAGACTTTTTGATGTTTTCCCCAAGCCGTGCTTTCCTAGCTTTCCCATAAGATGGCACCCTTCATCACACTGTTCTCCACAGTCCTAGGAGGCAGTATGCCTTTAAAATCCACTGCCTCAGTCCACCAGGGTTGAAAGAGTGGCTATCACTGTTGTGCCTTTATTTGGGGTGGGTTGAAACAGTAGCTTAGAAATGGGACCCAGCACTCTGAGTTCTCTGATCAAAAGCCAAGATCAGGGTGTGCAAGGGTAGTTCAGTGGTAGAATTCTCGCCTGTCATGAGAGAGACCCGGTTTTCATTCCTGGACCATGCACTTTCCAAAAAACAAACAAGCAAAAACAAACAAGCAACAAAAATTCAACAAAATGGTGTTACAATTACAATAAAAGGATATTCACATGGGAAAAGAATGAAATGTGACCTTGCCATACAGCATAAAAAAAAAAAAAAAAAAGCCAAGATCTTGTAGTCAGTGGTGTCTTCTCCTCTACCCCTCATCTTTGGGGAAGACAATTATTATATCTTTTTCTGTCAACAGCAGCTAGCCTGGGCCTGGATCCTGAGGCCTGCTAGGTGAGTCTTGGATGAGCACTGGCAGCTGCTGTGCAGAGTGAGCTACTCACAGCTCTTTACCACAGTTTATCATCCTCTTCCCTCTGCTCTTCCCTAGATGATGTACAGTGTTATTCTTGCCTCCAGAGCCCTGGAACAATTGTTTCAGACAATTCCTGACAGTTTTCTAGCTGTTAGTCATTCGTGGAACTCCTTACTTTTCCACCCTCCCTGGAAATTCTCTATGTGGGCTATTTATTTTTTTTTTTACTATTTACCACATTATAAATTAAAACTAAGAAAAGATAATATTTACTAATTCACTTAAAAATAATCAAATACATTAACATAAGTAACATAGCTTTAAAAAAAAACTGCACTTTTGAAACAACAAAACTATTAAGTGAAAAGAATGACATTGTTTCTCATCCAAAGGTGCCTAGCCTATTAAACAGATTCTCATATCTGCTTCTGAATGCTATAGCATGTTGTTTTAGTTGAGTATATTAATAAAATACAGTTTCACACAGATACGAAGTTGAAAAAGGGAGGACTTTCGAACACTGTGAAAGGCCTTATAGACCCATAGAGGTCATCTGATCGTACTTTGATAACCACTGCCCTAGAAAGCAAAGACACAATTCAGTTCAGTAAATGTTGACTGAGCAAGCACCTGTAATCTTCTGGCCACCACACTGCCAGTCACCAGGGAGCCAGGGTCCAGGCCTGCCAGCCATGTACAGGGTATCAGAAGCAGCCTAACTCTAGGCACAGCTCCTCTCAGGGTTGTGTCCAAGGCCTAAGCATATTGCCACATGGGCTAAATGTAAGCAAGCCCCAGTTGCTGAATCAGCCAGTAGACTAAATGTCCACGTGTACTACAACACTACCAATATAGAGAACCGAGCAATGCCATGTTGAAATCTAATAATGTATTCACAGTCTGCCCTAAATTGAACATCTACTTCAAATTTTGTGCTGTATCAGATAAATTTGTAGTCCTAGCCATAACTTCCAAGCCTTTTAAAAATCAAACATGTCATAGATCCAACCGGTTCTGGACTTTTGTAATTGTAAAAATAATTATTTGAATTCAAATGTAAGACTTTTGCATTGACTTGTTGCCATTCATATTTCTGGGTTTGTCTCATCCTTCCAGTCAGTCAGGATTGCTCTAAATCTTGCTTCTGACCCCCAGCCTGTAAAACATCGCCTTTAAATTGATGTCCTCTGAACTTCACATTTGTTATAAAAAGAAATGTATACAAAATAATATATAACCAAAAAGTATTCTATAAAAGGTATAGTGTTATTATCAAGATTATTGTAATTGTTAGAATTATTAATGTATAAGGCCTTGGAAAAATTGTGCCTTTAATCCAAATACAGCCCATCCCCCCTTTCAGAGCTTTTCTCCCTTGCTGGGGCATCAATTGCATCTTGAAGAACTGTGAAATCTGAGAGAAGCTAATACAGTCTTAAAAAGGAAGTCCAGGGACCTAAAAAAACATTCAAGGCACAAGGTACTAAATAGAAAATTTCAGGCAGGAAAGAGAGAGTTATTATGGGTAAAGAAAAAGTTGTTCGTGCCCTTCAGTGCCTCCTGGTCAGTAGGTGACTGATGAGCCTGTAAGTTGGCCTACATCTCTGTACAGTACAGCATTTTTAAGAAGAGGGTGGAAATCCATCAAATAAACTAAAATGCTTAGCAAGTAGAATAATAATATTTAAGTCACTGGTATTTTAGTTTTTGGGAATTTTCTTTTAAACCTAGGAAAGGAAAAATCTCAGCCCAAAGGTATAATGTATTGTCAGTCAGTTAACATGAAATGCCAGAAGATATTTTCACTACAGGATTAGGGTACAAAGGGAAAGTAAACTCTTATTATGGCAAATAAGAATATCAACTCTGGGCTACGCTAGTTATTAATGCCTATGATAATGTCTGTGACAGATCATACACATTCTGAAACCTGAGCAGTCCAGAATTATCTGTGGGTACCACCACCCATTTACATGAATGAGGCTCCTATAATTGCCTCATTAACTGTCATGCTCTCAGGATGGAGCTAAAGAGAAATATACACTACTTGTGTTGGTCCAGGCAGGCAAGGCATCAGCGGTGTTTCATTTACCTGAGGAGAATATACGATAAAATGCTTGAGAAAGAATTGATGAAAATGTCTATTTTTCTTCTTTGTTTTATTGAATATAAAACAAACTGTCAGCATAGAGAGCAAATAAGTAATGACTAGTAATACTGAGTTTTTTTTTTTTTTTTTTTTTTTTTTTTAAAGGAAAGACAGAGAGAAGGAAGGAAGGATAGAAGGAAGGAAGGAAGGAAGAAAGGGAAACATTTTTAAACATTTTCTTGTTTTATTGTATTCTGTTTCTCCGTTTTTGTTACATGGGCTGGGGCCGGGAATCGAACCGAGGTCCTCCGGCATAGCAGGCAAGCACTTTGCCCGCTGAGCCACCGCGGCCCACCCAAATACTGAGTTTTAATATTCGTTGCTTCTTTTTGTGTCCCATCAATCTTCCTTTAAAATCAGTCAGTAAAGATGAATAGATTTTTTTGAAGTCCTGGAAAGCACAGTTTCTTTCAGTTAGTAGTGGTCTGAGGGGGAGAGAAAGAGAAAGCTTAGTGAAGGGAATGTTTCATAGAAGGGGAAACCTAAGGGAAATGGAGAACAGCAAAAGTTGCCTCTACCATCAAGCTCTCTAATTTAAAACTGATCTCCCAACTAAATGGCTCCATTTTCTAATCTGTCCTTCAATCCCTAAATCTCAACCCTCTCTTACTTAACATCAGTTACCAAGAAACATATGAAAACATATAGGAGGCCTGTAATAAATATTTTATGAATAAATGAGCAAATTAAATTACATGCTCAGGTTAACTGTTTCCCTTTGAATTATGATAGTTTTATTGTGAGAAAATAATAATTGATGGAGAAAATCTGACAATTGTAGGTGTAGGTTAGCTCTGACTATCTTTCTTGCTTGGGTTACTGAGTTACATGCTTTGTAATATAAATATGTGGGAATGTATTTTTGATTTGGCATAATTCACCAAGCATTACCATAATGACACCCGACAAGTTGTTCTGAATACCCCTTTCTAAATATTAATTTTATAAAGTTGTAGAACCAGTTGGGCCCCTAGAGAAGAAAGAAGAGAACCCCTGTCATGTTAGAAGTTCATTACTAAGAAAAAAAAAAGATGACATTACTGTGGAAATTAGGATTCTCTTCACCCAATTTGGCATTCTTTTATTCTACACCACAGTTCAGCCTCTTCAAAACTAAAATGTGCAAAGAGAAATGGATGAAGCCATTGGTAGTCTTGGTCAAACTCCACGAAGACCTTATTTTACCATTATTCTTAACACCTTCCTACTACCTCGATTTTAAAAGTATCCTATTATTCCCTTCTGGAGACATTCCAGGTTGGTGGCCATCTCAGCACATTCAAGATGATCAGCTAGATGGCTGCCAGGGTGCCCCACAGCTGTGCTTCCTTCAGGCATGCCCTCCTTGTGAAATATCCCATGCTTTGGTTTCTCATGAACTTATTCCTGCCCCTCACCCCAACACAATTTAGAAAATGTTTATAAATGTGGGTCTTGATGAGCAAATGATGACTATGAACCATTTTACTTGAGTTTGACTCAAGTCAAGAGATAATTTTAGATGCATTCATTAATTTATTCATTAAGAGAAACAATTCTCTTCTCATACATCCATTCTATCATTCAGCAATTATCATGAACTACCTATCACAGAGCACAAATTTGTTAAGAAAGAGGAATTAATGGCAAACAATTAACAATGGAAAGCATCTGACTTTGGAGTACTATGACCTGTTAAGTTTGAATCCCATGATTTATTCTTTTATAGTTCTTTCATCCTGGTCAAGTTAATTCAGAGATCTTAAAAACATTTTTGTTAAAATATACCCTATAGGACTTTTGAAAGATTAGGTACCCACTTACACACTTAAAGATTTATATCTAAAAATTTCATGCTAAATTTCAATTGTTTTAGAGGATATGATTCCCCAGTTTATTAAAACTTATGATGCTTTAAACAAAAAATGCTACATTTCTTATCTACTGTGACATAAATAACATAGTAATTGATACTATTACCAATTAAAAAATGTATATCCATAACATTTCTTCCACAAACTTTCATCTTACTGAATTTTTTTTTGTTTTCATGGACAGGCACCAGGAATGTAATGCATTTTTGTATTTTAATGTTTCCTGTAAAAAAAAGTATTTTTCCCTAGCAGTTGTCACTATCTAAAATATGTGTGTATATATTTTATAGTTTGTATCCCTCTCAAACTCCCCATCTTCATCTAGAACACAAGCCCCTAGAGGACAAAGGTTTTATTGTTTTGTTCACTGATGTGTCCCAAAAAAACTAAAGCAAAGTCTTTCATATGATGAATGTTTTTGAATATGTGAGCAAATGAAGGAAGGAGGGAGAGAGGGATTTCCAGCCAGCAGAAATGGACTCTGATTATAAATACAGTAGTGAGGGAAAGCCTCCTAAAGGAAGCCGCATGTGAGTTATAATCTGAAAGAGGTAAGCAAACAAGCCAAGCAGTTATCTGGGAGAAGAGCATTCCAGGAAGAGGGGCTTGCCCTAAGAGGAGCACCACTAGTAGCATTTGGGAAGGAGCATGCCTAGAGGGTTTGTAAAACTCCCAGGAGGCCAGCAGCGTCAAAATAAGATGAGTAAGACAGAAGCTGGAAGTGGAAGGGATATAATAGCAACCAGATTCTAAATAGTTGAAGAATGAATGATGATGGTGATAGTGATGATGTAATAAAGAAGACAGAGGAATTGAAGAATGCTTAATGTGGATGCAGATTTAAATAAAATCTTTCCTCCCTCTTCTCATTTTGTAGAGGAGAAAACTGAGCCATGGGAGGTTAAGTAATTTTCCAAGCGCGTGAGCGTGCACGCACACACACACACACACACACACACACACACACACACACAACACACACACAAGAGGAATGGGACTAAATCCCAGACACCCATTTCACCATTTGCAATTCACAGACAGGCCATTAAGTCCCAAAAGAACAGTGAATTATCAACCTCTATTTCTCTGTTATTAAATTGTATCATTCTTCAGAGTGTGTCTGTTTAAAACTTCCCATAAATCTTAAATTTCTTTGAGGGGGAAATAATAATAATAAAGTAGTGTGATTTTAACAGTATTTTAATCTTTGTTATAGAAAATAACTCCTTTCTTTTTATAATTTTCCTTTTTTGTAACTGACATTTTCTGCCTCTGGCTAAATACCACTGAGAATCCAAGAGGAGTAATATATAATATTGTCAGATTTTTCAGTTAGGTGAATTCGATGGTTTAATACTGATTTTTGTAAAATAGGAAACAGTTGATTTAAATGCAACTTTAAAGCTAATAGTAAATTGGAATATCCGAATAATAAAATGGAAATTTAAATAAAAAACATATGCATGAAAAAGAGGAATAAATCCTATCAAATGGGTTTGCTTTAAAAATGAGTGTTTTTAATCTCTCACCACTCCTTTTTTGAGAACATTTATGATGCAATGAGTTTGCTTTAAAAATGAGTGTTTTTAATCTCTCACCACTCCTTTTTTGAGAACATTTATGATGCAATTGGCCCTTATTTATTGTATGCATTCAATGAATATTTTAAAATGTCTGGGTAAACACTACATTTACATAACATATGTTAACAGTATGGCCACTAATGAAGGAAAAAAAATCTTTGATATGGAATCCATCAGGTACTTTCTGATGGTTTTTACAGTTTAAAATTAAGTAAATGTCCATTTCTGAAGAGACAAAAGAGGATTCTTTTGTTATGAAAGGTTGCTCACTAATTATAATTTCAGAAAGCAAAATACAGAAGCTATTTGAGTCCATCAAATATTCTTTATTTCTATCCTTAATTATTTTTATTAAATTTACAACAGGTGCTTCTATTTTTCTGATCTTCAAATGGTTTCTGTATGCACACACATTGTGCATTTTCTTTGCATTTATAAAGCCAGTGAAAGACTGTCACAATGAGAAACACTTATGTGTATGGAATGGCACAAATTTCCTATTGCTATTTCTTTTCCCAGATTTTTTCATGATGGTCACACAGAACTGGGCTGAAAAGGCTCCTACTCTATCATTTCAGCCACATTGCCTAGCTAAAGAATTCATATGCTAGAGCCTGCTTTGTGTTCACTAAAACCCATTTTCTTTTCCTACTAACATAGAGCCCAGCCTCATAGCAGTTAGATACTCAGGTAACTGAATTCTGAGAATGGATACAGGTAACATACGGAGTTTTTCCCTAGATATCTCTCAGGGAGTCCTCCATGAATTCTTTCTTTTAACTCCTCTGCCAGTTTGATATAAAGAATCCAGTGTAGATCATGGAGGCCTGAGGTGTGGCAGAGTTACCTGGAAGGATCCTGGGCCCCTGAATGACTCCATGGAATGGAGCCTTCAGTTCTTCCCACCTCTGCATTGTGCTTTGACATGAGTAAAAAATAAATATTTGTGAAAAGAAACTGCAGTTTTCCTCAGATATTGGTAAATCCCCTTTTACACAAAGTCAGAAAATAGTTTTCTTATGCATTCTACTAATGGCAGGGTAACCATTTCTGTCAACCTCTCCCCACCCCACACTGATACATGCAGGCACCCTAATTTTCTGATTCAGGAGGCATAAAATGGGTTTTGAATATAACACATTCAAAGGGCTCAACTTATTAATTTGGTGTTAATTATCCAGTATGTAGCGCATAGTAAGTGTTTTGTGGGTGAACTGGAAAATCATTTGAAGTGGACAGTACATTTTTTGGTTATTCAAAGTGACTTTGATCAAAGTGTAATTGCGTGACATCCTTTTTGCACTCCTCTCTCTGCCTTCCTTATATTAATGCATTTCTAGTCATCCAGTTAAAGTAATTCATTGCATAGATACCATTGGAAGAAAAACTAAATATACTACCTTTAGGTCATATTTGACCTAAATTCTCAGTCAGAAAAATTTACTGCTCATTTCTGTCACTAAGCTACAGTGATGTACAGCTCATGAATTTTGTTGCCTCCACCTTATACATTCAAAATTTAATGCTCAATGAGAAATGAATTGGAGACCTTGGAATCCACTTGAATCTGAATTTCTCTGTGAATCCTGACCCAAAGCCATAATACCAACATTGAAGACAAAATTATATGTGATTCACAACATAAATATCAAATTACTTGTAAGCAGAGAAATAAAACTGAATTTCAACAGAACTTTCACTGCCATTACAAGCCAGTGATTATAGAGTGTGAAGACAGTGAAGATTTAAAATACTCTGTGTAAAATAGGAGAGGTAAGTGAAATACTTAATGAAGCACAGGTAAAATCATCCTCAGAAAGAAAGAGTCTAATACTACCAAAATACTAAAAAGATGTCTGGAATTTGGTGTTTCACTGCTGGAGACCAAGCATTTTATATCCACCCAAGCTGCCTTCCAAGTATCAAGGCTACAAGGAAACAGTTTTGAATGGGGAAGACCTATGGAAACACTGTACCCATGAACACCTTTAAAGAAGTTTCCTGAAAAATAAGCAACATCCACCTAAAAGATGACTGAGAAAATGTTGGCAAAAGGACTAATGGTGAAGATATAATATATGTAATTGTAAAACTAAGAATACAGCATAGGTAGGGAAATAGGTGAAGAAGAGTAGGCAAATGTGAATGGTCTTAACTTACCTATTAAAGGGGCTCTATGTAAATTGGTTCTAAAACAAAATTTAACTCTATATGGTACAGAAAAGAACCCCCAAACACATTAACTTAAAAGATCATAAACATAAAAGAATGGGCAAATTTAAACTAGGCACATTAAAACAAAAATAAAACAGGAATTACTTTATACCAAAGTAGACAAAAAGAATTATATGAAACAAGGACAATGTTAATAATAAAAACTATAATCTACAATGAAAATATTACAGTTAAGAATAAAGATATACACACGGTTTGGTTCCTGGTGCCTGCCCATGCCAAAAAAAAAGAATATATACATGCAAAATAATGCTAAAAGTACCTAAATAAGTGATTGGTAAGTTTGTGTATCACTCAGGTGAAAGGAGAAATGAAAAGAGAAATTATAAAATTTCAAGAAAATAATACCATAATATATAGGTAAATTTAAAATAGAGAGCAGAAGACAATATTAATAAAATTATGAATTTAATCAAAATAAACTTAAAAGAATGAAAATAAATGCTTTGAAGTAAAAATGCATGAGCTAGGAAAAAAGCAAAGAAATAAATCTAAAGAATCGCAATACATAAATAACAATGGGAAAAGCAGAAAAGTACAGCAAATAAAATTAGGAATGATGATTATGATAGTAATGATGATGAAATAAAATGATGATTGTTTGAAAAATAAAATAGACAAACCACTAGTTAATTTAGTCAAATTAAATAGGAGAGAGCATGAATGAAAAATTATAAGAGAAAATAGCTATTAATATGGTAGAAATTTAAAACATGAAATATGTTGGCACATCTACTTGAAAATAAGATCGGAAACCTAAATAAAATGGCTAATTTCTTAGGATAATATAATTTTCCAATTTTTTTCCTGTAGAATTAGAAAGCTTAAAGATACTAAATTGCATAGAAGAAACAAGGAAACATTATTAATTAACCCTATTAAAAAAATCAACATAAGGCCCACATGTTTCACAGGGGATTCTACCAAACTTTTAAAGATCAGATAGTTCCAATGTTAGAAAAATTATGCTAGAGCATAAAAAATAAATGAAAACTTCCAAAATTATTTTATAAAACACATACAACATTGATAACTAATGCCGATAAAGATATCCCCCCAAAGAAAACTGCAATATCACTTATGGATAATAATTTGAAAATCTTAGTATATTAGCCAATAGGCTGTAGCAACTCATTAAGAAAATAAAACATTATTACATTTACCAAAAGATGGAAGCAATCTGAGTGTCTATCAACCAGTGAATGGATAAAGAAATTATGGTATATAAGCACAAAGTAATGACATTCTGATACATGTGAGGACAAAGGTGACCCTTGAAGATGCCATGTTGAGTGAAAAAGCCAGATGCAAAAGTACAAATGTCATATGATCTCACTGAAATGAAATAATTAGATTAAACAAATTCATAGAATCAGAATCTAGAATATAGATTACCAGGGGACAGGGTAGAAATAGGGAATGGGAAGTTGAGGCTTAAAATATACAGTTTCTATTTGGGTTGATGGAAAAGTTTTGGTAATGGATGGAGGTGATGATAATACAATATTGTGAATGTAATTAACAACACTGAATTATATATTTGAATGTGATTAAAAGGGGGAAATTTTAGGTTGCATTTATGTTTCTAGAATAAAAATTTGTGAAAAAACCCAAGATTGTACAGGACAAAGAATGAACCCTAAATTAAAGCATAGTTCTATTATAAATATATTCTTTCATGAATTATAACAAATGTGCACTAATGCAAGTTGTTAATAATTGAGTGGTATATGGGAAACTGCATTTTTGCATGATTTTTCTGTAAATCTATGATTTCTCTAATAACAAAAAAAGAGTGTGACTAAAAACACTCTATTTTCAATAGATTTTGAACCTTGATTGAAGGATGTCTTAATATTTGGAGGTCTATCAATATTGGTCACCACATTAATAATTCTAAGGAGAAAAAACATATAATTATCTTTCTATTACTGAAATGCCTTTGAAAAAGTATAATCTTTTTTCCTTATTAAAGATTTCAGGAAAATAGAAATGAATGGCTACCTCCATAACATGACTATGTATATAAATATAGTTCAATACTTAAACCTGTATCTTATTTAGTGGGGACAAAAAAGAAAAAAGTTATTCTCACTAAGGTCACAAACAAGTTAGAAATGACAGATATCTTCACTACTGTTATATTGTTTCAAATGGACTAACCAATGAATGCACACATACAACAGAAGTTTGCAGATGATATGATAGTACATATGGAAGCACCTGTACAATCAATGATAAAAATAACTCAAACAAAATAACTTAGCAAGGTGAAAGAATATAAAATTTACATACCTAACCAACATGGAACAAAACCTTTATGGAACAAATAACTGCTTTATGGCTTCACTCTGATGTAAAGATTCAGTGGTTGAATACCAGTATTCACCTGATTCATACTCATAATTCTGTTTTACTCTAGGAGTCTAAAATACTTCATGAGATTCACCCACTTCTTTTTTTTTAATTTTTAAATTTTTATTATTTTTAAAAATATTTTTATTGAAAATATCCACACATGTACAATCCAATCATATTCTACAATCAGTGGCTCTCATCATCTCATTGTGTATTCATCACCAAGATCATTTTTTAGAACATTTGCTTCACTCTAGAAAAGGAAATAACAAGAAAAAAAAAGAACTCATATATCCATACCCCTTACCACTCCCTCTGATTGCCCCACAGTATTTCAATCCACTGAATTTTACCCTTTACCTCCCCTTATTATTTATTTATATTTTATCCTTAATTTTTTACTTATCTCTCCATATTCTGGATAAATGGAGCAGCCAACACAAGATTTTCACAGTCACCATCACATTGTAAAACCTGTATAGTAAACAGTCTTCTTCAAGAATTAAGGCTACTGAAACAGAGTTCAGCAATTTCAGGTACTTCCCTCCAGCCACTCCAATGCACCATTAACTAAAAAGGAATATCTACATAATGCGTAAGAATAATCTCCAAGACAGTCTCCTGACTCTGTTAGAAATCTTTCAGCCACTGAGACTTTATTTTGTCTCATTTCTCTCTTCCCTCTTTTGGTCAAGAAGATTTTCTCATTCCCCTGCTCCTGGGTCCTGGCTCATTGCCAGGAGTGAGGTCCCACACTGCCAGGGATATTTACACACCTGGGAGTCATTTCCCACTTAGGGGGACAGGGCGATGCATTTACCTGCCAAGTTGGCTTAGGCCACATCTAAGCAACAAAAGAGGCTCTCCAGGGGTGACTCTTAGGCATAGTTATCAGTAAGCTTAGTCACTCCTTTGCAGGAATAAGCTTCATAGGGGTGAGTCCCGAGATTGAGAGCTCAGTCTCTTGAATTGGTTGTCCCCACTTCTTGTAAGAATATCAGGAATTCCCCAGATGGAGAAGTTGAATATTTCTTCCTTTCTCCCCAGCCCCACTTTGTAAGCACTGTTTTTCTTCACTGTCCAAATTACTCTGATATATATCAGGTATCACACTTAGCTGTACAAAACCAACAAGATCTCATGCCCTTTCTGAGATTCCATGTAATTATGGTGTTCAAGTAAACTGACTATATAAGTTAAATTAGATAATGTGCTACTCAGTATTAATTTTGCTCCAAATAAACATCTTTCCCCTTGGTCTCGCACAGAGGTTGAAGTGTGAAAATAAAAGCCATATCATCTTTTACCCAATATTGTGATTTACCTTAGTCCTATCCAGATCAGCTTCATTTGTCTATCTAGACAAAGTCTGATCACTTTTTCAGCCTTTTTTAACAGTTACTGAATGCGGTAATTTTCATAGATTCAGTGCTCTAACTTACTTGAGTATCAGTCAACCATTTCTTGAGCTGACTTCTCATCATCCCAACTTTTCACATCCCAGTTCTTCCTGGCTAACATCCATGGCCTCCTGCTGACTTGGGTGTTAAGTCTTCTTTGACATGAACTGCTAAGTGTTGTTGGCGATGATCTTGTCGGTGAGTGAATCCTTGAGTACAGTAAATGCATCATGATATCATCCAGAGGTTCAGTACTGTGTAGAAAATGTCTAACCACTTCAAATACACCCATGTAAACAGGTTTCTCCATCATTGAAATACAGTAATTTCTGGTAATCCCAGCAAACTGTCCTGAGTCTATTGACTTAGCACATTTTCTTAAGTGGTTGTGAAGTTGTCATGGCCTCGATGGGAGACTGTCCTCTCTGAAATTTTCAGAGATGACTTACTGAACTTTCATAGAACAGCAAAGCCTCACTTAGGCTAAGTTCTAGGATGAGTATTCCCAAAATTTATTTTCAATACTATCTTGTCCTGCTTTGTTGTTTCTTTCCTGAACATATTTTCAGATACAGTCCATATTGTCAGGTGGACATTATTACTTGGTTCATTTAACTGGTTTATACTCAAGTATTAGGAGCTTTATGTATTACTCCTCCAAAGGTGTACTTGCATTTTAAAAACATAGATGGTAAGGATTTAACACCTAAGTTGCATGATAAGAATGTCTGAGATGGGGGTTCCAGATTCTCTGAAATTGCATTGTTCATGGTTATCCCTTCTTTCCCATCAGAATGCTGATTGCTGACTTATGTTGGTATCTGCTAAGGCAGATGTTATTACATGAGGCCTATTGATTCCTATATGTCCTTCAATAGTATGTGTGTGAGTGTATTTGAGGACATATCTTAGAAGGAAGACATAGACCTGTTTTTCTTTAGCTTCTTAGGAACCACTGTATTATGGAGTCAATACAACTGAAATCTCTGAATAGAGACATAGATGCAATATTTGAATTTCTCAAGCTTTGACTGTTCAGCAAAGAATGATAGAATCCTAAATTTCTGAGGATGAAAACCCGTACATCATAAAAATAGTGTTTATTCCCCAGTCTTGCATATTTGGCTGGTTGTGTCTAACATTGAACTTGGTAGATATTTAAGAAGTGTTTTTTTTTTTTAATATTTGTTTTACATATTACTTTGCAAAGGAAAATAGCTCGTAGATGTTCCATCAGACATCCACTTTGTAAAACACAAAAGAAACTTTTACAAATCAATTTTTCTACAGTTATCTTTTAAAGTTCTAGAACAGAGCTCTGTTGGCTCCCTTTTCTTTAGTTCTGTCTCAGTGGTATGTCAGAGGATTTGAGAATTAAGGTGCTTTTTCAATTATACAATAAGCAGCAGGTTTCCAATAAAGTACAAACTCTATCATCTAAATATATGTTAGGTATTCTTATAAATAACTGCAATAGGTAAATCCTTGACTGATTTATTTATTTTTGAGACTGGTTGTGTGATTCTCCAGTTTAATATCCACAAAAGTCTGGCACTTCATAAAATGTTTATATATCTTTGCTTTAAACCTGTTCCACAGTTCTTTCACATGCAAAACTTCTTCCCAGGTCTAAGGTACTTAACCCATAATTATACACAACGTTGTCTACTATGTCTTGATATCCTCCATGACTATCATGTACTGGCACTTGGTAAATAAAAAGTTTAAATGTGTTTGAGTGAATCATTGACATTTGAACAGAGATATGAATTGTTAGGATATAAAAATGGAGGAAACGGTAAAAGCCTCTTCTCAGCCATAAGGGATAAAGGCATGTTCATGGAGGGAAAGAACTTCTGTAAATCTGAGAACACAGAATACATTTTTTGAGAGTAGGAGAAGTTGAGACTGAAAAGATAAGATGAGGCTGTTTTACCAAAGATCACGTTTACTAGCATGTCATGTTAATGATTGTGTATGGTGGTCTAAATAGTTGCTAGCATATGAGTGACATGAATTTTGTTTAAATGATTATTGTGGTGCCATTGTGAAAGATCAAATGGAAGGGAAAGAAAATGAAATTGTTATATAGAAAACATTTTAAAGTCCACTGTAATAAAGATTTTCAAGAGAAATACAGGATTCTGAATCAGAATAATGCCTGAAAGAATGGAGGTATATTTGAAAGATATTTTTGAAATAAAATAGAAAGTTCGTAGTGACTGATTGGATGGGGTGGGGGTGGAGCACGAGAGAGGAAGGGTTCAAAGACATCTTCAAAATTTTAGCCTAAAAAAACTATGATAAGGTGCATGATGGTAAGGCTGTTAATCACATTAGGGAATAGGTTTCTTTCTATATTTTTAGTTTAAGTGGGCTGGAGTAAGAATCATCTGATTATAATTTTAAATTTACTGATTCTGACTTACCTTTGAAATTGAGATGACTGATTAGCCAAAATTGTGCACTAGGAGGGCAGGCCTCTGACCCCTGTGGTTAATTTGAGAGCAAGCCAGCCAGAGGACAAGAAATACCACTCATGAGTGATTATATTTTAAAACTCAGAAAAATATTTTCCAATTTCTCCTAGTATCTTTGATGCCACTTCATAAACTTTAGGTTGGATTGCTGAAATATTCTAACTCCTGAGGCTATCTGTAAAAGATTTTGATTTGCATTTCAAAAATTTGCCCTTGAACTGCCAAACTAAGGAATAATTTCTTGTGATAACATCCTCAGTCAGTGCAAAAATGGGTGCTAAGCACCTGTTAACACGTTAAACAGAAATTATCTTCCACTGGGTCAAGTTTCATTTCTTTGCATTTCTCAGTAGGTTAGACTAGTGGCTTGTATATGTTTGTTGAATTTAATGGATTAACCCTGCTCTGAGCAGTTACTGAAGTACATTCTGTATGCATACGTGTATGAACATAACCCTAGATAATAAGAAAAGAAAGAAAATCTTTATTTTTCCCTTCCAATGCTTGATCCTTCACTTCAGAATTCTTCGTCTCCAAAAATGGAAATTTGCATAAGGAAATATCTCTATAATAGAAACACTGCAAATGTTTTACAAAATCATTGATTTGGTAAGAATGCAGAGAATTTGGAGGGCACAGAAAAAAATGAAAATTTGTAAACATTTGTAAATAGCATGGGTTGGGCAAAATAAAAGTGACTGAGATTACTTAAACTGAGAAAAGTTGACTAAGAATAAAAAATCATATAATAACACACCTTTATAATTATCAGGGAGCTCAGAGATTATCTCCTCATTTTAAAGATAAGGAAAGTCCCAGCAAATTTACAGGTCCTTTAGTGAACAGACCTACCCCCTCTATACCAACTATTGAACCACAGCAAGCCAACAAGGATTATACAGCTAGTTTACATTCTCATTAGGTCAATAAGAACCTTCTTATTTTTATTTTAATATACTTAAAAATTCAACATATTTATTCCAGGGAAATATCTGACTTATCTCACACATTTTTCCCTCTATATTTTGTCTTCATTATTATCATTTGGTGATTCATATTATGAAATATTAACACAAATAAGTTATATATCCTGTTAAAGTTTGTGACCTTCATTGATGAATTGGTGAATTTTTATTAAATTGAATTTATTTTTACCTTTTATTCTTTCAGCAATGACAATGCAGTTTATTAGTCATCAGTTCCCTGATTATCATGACCCCACAATAGGTGAGTAAAAGCCTCTTTTTTCCTTTTGTCCAAATATAGAAGCTCCAAATAAGTGGCTTACAAATATGACACAATTACAAATATGAACCATTTATATATGTACAATATATGTGTATAATATATAAGCTACCAAATTAAAAGTTTCCAGAAATAATATTTTCCCTTAGTTCTTGTGTCATGCACTCTGCGCTTTTCTATCCCATTCTGTTTCTTTCTGGGCAGTGGTGATTGGTATTTATTAAGTTGATCTCAGTATCCACTAATGGATCAGATGTACCTGCATTTAAAAAACTGTTCTTTGGAAAATATAACTGGTATAATTATTTGCTTATTTGGATATTTATTCATTTTTATCAATCTCTGAATCTTCTATTGTAGAATTACTTAAGAATATTAATGTAATGTTTGGAAAAGGCACAATAAAAGTTTTCTTCCTCAAAGCAGAAAGTATGTCTTGAAATAACTTTACTCATTCAAAGAGCTACTTAATGGAATAGGTTGACAATTACCAAGCAAAGTGCCATAACATTCTTTGTTTAAAAACACATTGACACTGGAAATACAAATACATGTTATTTCGTAGGAGAGAGAAGCAGGTAGCTTCTGAACCTCTAATGGCTGACTACTTGACTGGACTGTGAGCAACTTAGTGTATACCCTGTTACTTACTCTGTTTATTCCCTTAGCTTGAATATCTCCTGTCCCCACTCCTGGTGGGTAAGATCTTCTAATTTCTATTCTGCTTATGAAACAATTTCAGTTCAAAGCCTTAAAATATAACATTTTATCCTGCATATAGTTATCCTCTGTTTCTTCCTGAAACTCCTCCAGGACATTTTATTGAAAGCTATTGTTGAAATGAATAAAATATAGTTTTTTTTTTAAATGTTCAATAATGCAGTAAAACCTTCTCATCAACTGTGGCAAATTAGTAAGATTTAACTGTGGGCTATTAATATGTCGCTAATCAAGAAGGACTTCCACAAGGAGTTGAGTTTTGGTTCTGAAAAGAAAATATTACTCTGTAAAGTTTTAGAAGTGATTAGCTAGACTACTTGTTTAATAATCTAAACCCACGTTTTAAAAATCTTGATTCTGGAATATCAGTTACTTTGTATCACCAGCTATGAGTTATAGAAGAGGGAAAACCTCTGAGAAAAAGCTCTCAATCTTTAATCTTGGTCAAGTTCAACAGTAGAATATATCATCTAAAAAGCCGCAAATTCATTCTGTTGTTCATATAGTCCAGTTTTTAAGCTTTATAAACATAGTGTTTCAAAAATCTGCCTCTTGCTCACTCACCTCTCACTTCTAATAGTCTGAATAGTGCAACAGATGTGAATAAATCATAAATGGCTTCTTCAAGAGGAAGAAATGAGAAGTATGTGATGATGACTCCTTTACATATCATGAGGCACATCAGTCATTTGAGATTAACCTAAATGGACATTTGCTACTAACTGATAGCTGAAATCATACCTTTATCTAGCAGTAAATAAAATAGCTTTAAGGAAAGATGTTTTAAAATGGAGGCACAGAACACTTTATTACTTTCAGTTCAATTTTCCATCACTTCATTTCTTCACTTCTCTAAGGGAACATTGGTTAACAGTTTTCCATTGCTACCCTGCTGGAAAAGGTGAAAGACCCAAATAATTTACTTTTCTTCTGCTAAGGCTACATAACTGTAACTCAGTCTAGCTCACTTAATGACCCTTCAAGAGGAAATTCATATTAGTGCAATTTATAAATCATACAAATTAGACAATAAGAACACCAATCAAGGGTGCTTATTGCACAGTTTAGATAAGAATATTTTTCAAAGGAATTGAAATGAATATTGAAAGTAAATGTTTTTCAATATGTGTCCAGACTGTCATCCTATTGACTAAGGTTTTTGATAGATTTTCCCTGAAATTTTTAAAAGATTTGAACAGTGTTTCTTTCTTGCTTGTGTTTAGCTTAGAATTATGTTCTGTCAAATCTCTATCATTTCTGAAAGCCTAGATTCCCTTTATAACTAACAAGAATTAGAGATACTATACTAATGTTTCTCCTAAAGGAGTAACTACTCTTCTTATTTACTTGGTGACAGTTTCAAAATTCCAGAAATTCCTGCATCTGTTATAGAACTCAGAAGTTCTTCTGTGAGGACATTTTTCAGAGAACTCTAGATTTCTTGAAGACTTTTGTGAAAATGCAGCAGAAAATTGTGTTTTTGCTCTGCCCCTTTAGTCTCATTGCATACTGCTTAAAATTATTGTACATAATTATAATGCAATGTGAATTGAAATGTATTAGAAATCAAATTGTTGAATATTTTTCTGCATTAGAAATGATATCCCTTTTCTTAAAGAATATAAATATCAGATTCTCATTTGTAGTCTATATATTTTAGTTCAAGTGTACAATGAAAGAGTACCAGTATTGGTTACTGACGTCTTGATATGTTGAGGATTCCTTCTGTTCATACTTACTGGTAATCTGGGGAATGCAGAAATGTAAGTGTAGAAAACCATGTTACTTCACTTAGAAAATGAATACAAATGGAAGCAAGATAGAGAATCCCAAGTAGCTTGTTCTGAATAAGATATTTGGTACTGGCCAGAAAATTCTGAACTCTGAAGAATTTATAATCCCTCTGAGTTACAAGAATATCATAACTTTGATAAAGTCGTATTTGTGACTAGGGATAATTGCCTATAATTGTCAAAGACTGCTGTCTTAGCATCCTTTCCCTTGATGTCTATAAGACTTAGCCATATTTGTACATAGCACCTATTATGTTCCAAGTTCCAAGATAGATGTGGGATATATAGAGATTTTAAAAAGTCTCTGCTATCAAAGCACTAATAATCTATTAGAGAAGGTAAATAAGCAAACAAGACAGCATCATGAGTTCATGAAATAGAAGGGCATAGGGTAAAGAAGAGGGAGAGTGTTTTGGTTTGTTTAACATCTCATGGGAAGACACGTGGTAACGTCTTCTGGGCTGTCCAAATATCTGCAATTGAGTTTTTGCCAAAATGTTTCCCCTTTTGAAAGACTATAATAAACTAATCAAGACCCACCTTGAATGGGCATGTTGACAGTTTCGTAGAAATAACCTAGCCAAAAGGTTCCACCTAAGCAATAGTCTTCCCCCATAAGACTGAATTTGGACTAAAAGAATGTTGCTTTTCTGGGGGTACATAACGGTTTTAAACCAGTACATTCTACCCTCTGAACTACAAGAAGACATGTTCTTTCCATATACAAATATGTTCATTCTATCACAATATTACAAAGCCTTAAACCATTTCAGTAATAATACAAATACAATACCAAGTGAGAAGCAGTACAAAATCTAATCAAAGTCAGTTACAGATGTGGTCCATCCTAAGGCAAAAATCTCCTCTGGCTGTTGACCTGTGAAAGTCTGAACAAGTTATATGCTTCCATTATACAAAGGTGGGATAGTCATAGGATAAACATTCCCATTACCATAGGGAGATATTGAAAGGAAAACAGGGGTCACCAGACCCAAACAGTTCCAAAAACCTGCAGGGCAAACCCCATTAGATTTCGAAGTCTGTGAATCATTTATCATCCTCAGGGCTTGGGAGAGTAGCAGTCCCACCCATTCCAAAAGCTTATTAAGAGGCCCTGTTCTCTTTAAATGCTGGCGTGAGAATTGCAACCTTGGGGAACTTTGGGGAGACTACCTTCTACTTGGCTCCATTCTCTCCAAGTATCAGGACAGCATCAGGTCTGTCTTCCATCTCAGAGGCACACACTCAATCCCCTCAGAACAGTGAGGTGGCAGCAAGGCTCCCCCCAATCCTCAAGGAATGTGCTCCACCCTCTCTTAGGCCTGTGATACCAAAACTTGTCCTGAACATAGAGGCAGAAGGCCTGCCCTCTGCCTTTGGGGAAAACTCACACTTTCCATGTGGATGGGTGGGTTTGCTCTCTTTCCTTGAGATTCCTTGGCTTAAAACCTTAGCTTCCAAGATTCTGCCTTTGAAGTCATTTTTCCTTCAGTCTGTCCTTTTTCTGTCCCTTTTAGTCCAGACTTGCAGTAGTTCTGTTTATACAGATCTCACAAAAAAATTGTTCATTTAGCATGTAACATACAGAGATCAGAGCCATCAGACAATAGAACCTTCCACAAATCCTTTCTGGGCAACTCCATCTCCAAACCTGGCTTTTTCTGAAATGATTAACTGGTTCCATGTGTGGTTAAATCCTCATGTGCTACCCTAGCCTTTGGGGTCTCACTTTTTGCAAGCCCAGAATTTTCCAGACCATCAATTTCTGGTTCCTTTGTACTCAGGATTTCAGTACTTAGTTTATCCCTTTCATGTCTCATTTCTTCAACAAAGTATCCCAGCTCATTGCTTTTAAATTCTCCCTCCCAACCAACATGGAACTCAATTTTGCCAAATTCTTTGCCATTGTAAAATAAGGATCAGCTTCCTTCCAGTTTGCAGTGACACATTCATCATTTCTATGTGAAGCCTCATTGGAAATATCTTTTAAATCCATATTTCTATCAATAGTCTCTTTAAAACATTCTAAGCCTTTCCTATTAAACTCATCACAATTCTTCCAAAATCTTCCCCTTATCAAGTTAAAAAGCCTTTCCAACATGTATGGTATTTACAAACTGCAGCACCCTGCCCTGCTTATCTGGTACCAAAATCTATTTTGGCTTGCTTAGCATCTCATGGGAAGGCACATAGTGATGTGTGCTGGGGTCTCCAAATATCTACATCTGAGCTTTCTCCAAAATATTTTCCCTTTTAAAGGACCCCAGTAAAGTAATCAAGATTCACTTTCAATGGGCAGGGTCATACAGCTGTGCAAAAATCTAATCAAAAGACTCTACCCAAAACAAATCTAATCAAAAGGGCTACTCCCCTCACAAGATTGGATTAGTATTTTAAGAACATGGCTCTTGTGGGGTACATAACAGTTTCTAATCAGCACAGACAACATAGGTATCTTCTCCCTTGAAGGAAAAGGGCAAGAAATGCTTTAAGAGAAGAGAAATGCTCTTTGCACTGATTATTATTATTATTTTTTTGTATGAGCAAGCACTGGGAATCAAACCCAGGTCTTCAGCATGGTAGGGAAGAACTCTCCTTGCTGAGCCACTGTGGCTCTCCCTGCACTGATTTTTGAAGGGTGTATAGGAATTAAACAAGTGAAGAAGACAGAAAAATAGTTATTCTCAGAAGAACAAAAAACACAGTCACTAGAGCAGGGCAACACAGCATGTGACTGAGATTGGACATTTTTTTGGAACCAGAATTTCCAAGAGGAAAGTGAATGGCATAATGCAGAGGGTGGCAAGAGAGAGCTGAAGAGATTGTCAGAGATCTCATCTTGAAAATTTTATGGACCAAGTTAGGAGTTTAGATATCTGCAGCCTTGTCCTCAGCTCTGAGATAAAGATGACTATTGCTGATTGCCTACTTTTCATTGAGATCACTTCAAGGCAGTCAAAAGTAAACATGGCTAAATGTTAACTAATCATTCTCCGAAGTAGACTTTTCTCATCGTGGTAAGGCATCTTCATTTACCAAGATCTTATGCCAGGAACCCAATAATAATCCTCGATATCTGCTTTGCGTTCTCTTATATTAAGTCATTCAACAAGCTGTGCTGTTTCTATGTTCTAAATATGTATTGAACTTGTCGCCATCTCTCCCTCACCTCTGCTGTCATCTTGATCTAAGTCACCCCATCTTCAATGTGGACTAGACCTTCTAAGTAGTTTTTACATGGAACCCACAAATGTCTTTATAAATACAAATTTAGGCTACTTTAATATCTACTAAAAAGCTTCTCAGTTGTTTTTATGATAAAGAACAAAATTCTAAGCATAAAGTGAAGGCTCCCATAATCCTGCCACTATTTACCTCTCCAGTTTCCATACTTGCTGCTTCCAACTTTTTGGTTTTCAGCTACATCTACTTTTTTGGGGTGGTCCCCAAGCTAGTTAAGTCCCTTGCTCCCTTAGGGCATTTACATCCTTCTGCCGATAATACTCTTAACTCCCTGTTCTAGTTTGCTAGCTGCAGGAATGCAATATACCAGAAATTAATGGCTTTTAAAAAGGGGAATTTAGTAAGTTGCTAGTTTATAGTTCTAAGGCCGAGAAAATGTCCCAATTAAAACAAGTCTATAAAATGTCCAATTTAAGGCATCCAGAGAAAGATACCTTGGTTCAAGAAGGCCAGTGAAGTTCAGTGTTTCCCTCTCAGCTAGAAGGGTACATGGCAAACATGGCAGCGTCTGCTGGCTTTCTCGTGGCTCTACAAAAAGGGACTCTCTCCAAAATGTTTCCTCTTTTAAAGGATTCCAATAAGCAACTCCACCTTCAATGGGTGGAGATACACCTCCATGGAAGTCATCTAATCAAAAGTTACCACCCACAATTGGGTGGGTCTCCCCTCCATGGGAACTATCAAAATGTTCCCATCCAGCAATAATGAATGAAGATTAAAGGACATGGCTTTTCTGGGGTCCACCACAGAACAAACCGGCACACTCCACCCTTTGGACCCCAAAAAGACATGGTCTTTTCCAAATGCAAATTACATTCATTCCATGACAGTATTAGAAAACCATTTCTGTATTCATACAAATACAAAGTTAGAAACAGCATAAAATCTCATCAAAGTTAGTTACAGGAATGGTCTGTCCTAAGGCAAAATCTCCTCTGGCTCTGGACCTGTAAAACTCACAACAAGTTATTTACTGCCAACATACAAAAGAGGAACATTCATAGGATAAATATACCCATTTCCATAGGGAGGAAGGAACATAGAGGTCACCGAATCCAAGCAGTTTGAAAAACCTGCAGGGCCAAGTCCATTAGATTTTAAGGTCTGAGAGTCATTTATCTTCGGGGTTTTAGAAAGCAGCAATTCCACCCTTTCCAAGGGCCTATGCAGTGGCTTGCCTCTCTCCAAATACAACCTTGGGGGACACTGGGGAGACCTCTTTTTTCTTGGCTCCACCTTCTCCAAGCATCGAGGCTGCACCCAGGCTCTCTCCCATCTCCAGGGTACACGCTCAACCCCTCCATGTGGTGGCAGCCAGGCTCTCTCCCCAAACCCCAAGGAATGTGCTTCACCCTCTCCAAGGCCTGAGGCAGCATGATTCTTCCACTGCAACCAGATGGAAGGCCCATCCTCTGCCTTTGGGGCAAACTCACCCTCTCCACATGCTTGGGTGGGTCTGCTCTCCTGGCCCAAGTCTTCTTGACTCCAAATCCCAGCCTCAATGGTTTTGCCTCTGAAGTTATTTTTCCTCCAGTGTGTCCCTTCTCTGAACCCCCCAGTACAGACTGGCAGTTGCTCTGTTTATACAGGTCCCACAGCACTCTCGTTGGCTTTCTATGCAGTAGCCTTGGATTGTACCCATCAGACATAAGAAGTTTCCACAAATCCTTCCTGGATAACTCCATGTCTTATCCTGGCTTTCTCTGAAATGGTTGACTGGTTTCACATTTGGTCACATCCTCATGTGGGGCACTTTTCTCTAGGGTGTCTCCTCCAGGAAGCCCAGAATTCTCCAGAACATCAACTTCTGGTTTCTTTGTACCCAAGAGTTCAGTTCTCAGCTTATCTCTTTCCTGTCACATTTCACTATAAGCTGCAAGGGGACACCAGGCTGTACTTTCCACATTTAATTTGGAGATCCCTTCTGCTAAATATTCAAGTTAATGGCTTTTAAAATATGCCTTCTAGCCAAAGCCACTAGTCAGTTTTGCCAGATTATCTGCTGTTTTAAAACAAGGATTGGCTTCCTTCCAGTCTGCAATAGCACACACCTCATTTCTGTCTAGAGCCTGATCAGAGGTATCTTTAGAGTCCACATTTCTACCAACAGTTTCTTCTAAGCATTCTAGGCCTTCTCTATCAAGCTTCTCACAACTCCTCCAATGTCTTCACCTTATCCATTTAAAAAGCCACTCCGACATGTTTGATATTTGCAAACCGTAACAGCACCCCACTCCTTAGGTACCAAAATCTGTTCTAGTTTGCTAGCTGCCAGAATGCAATATACCAGAAACAGAATGGCTTTTAAAAAGGGGAATTTGTTAAGTTGCTAGTTTACAGTTCTAAGGCCGAGAAAATGACCCAATTAAAACAAGTCTATAAAATGTCCAATTTAAGGCATCCAGAGAAAGATGCCTTGGTTCAAGAAGGCTGAGGAAGTTTAATGTTTCCCTCTCAGCTGGAAGGGCACATGGAGAACATGGCAGTGTCTGCTGGCTTTCTCGCAGCTCTACAAAAAGGGACTCTCTCCAAAATGTTTCCTCTTTTAAAAGATTCCAGTAAGCAACTCCACCTTCAATGGGTAGAGATACACCTCCATGAAAATCATCTAATCAAAAGTTACCACCCACAATTGGGCAGTTGGGTGGATCACTTCTCCATGGGAACAATCAAAATGTTCCCATCTTGCAATATTGAATGAGGATTAAAGGACATGGCTTTTCTGGGTCCACCACAGATTCAAACCAGCACACTCTCCAACCTCCGTCTTTGCCAGATTACATTCACTTTTTGTCAAATTTCAGTTTAAATATTGCTTACTCAAAAGAGACCTCTTTTACTATCCAAAATAAGAAAAGTCCTCTTTCATGTATTCTTTCAGAACCTTAAATTTCTCCTTAATATTATTTATCTCTATGTAATTAAATAGTTATATGGGTAGTTATCTGTTTAATTAAAGTGTCATGAAGGTAGTAGCCCCCAGTATATTATTCAGCAGTGTATCCCAGAGTATAACAGAATAGCTAACATATAGTAGGTAATAAATATTTACTGAGTGAAAATAAAGGTAAGAACAAATACATTGGAAAGTATGACTTTTTTTTTTTTTAGAATTTGCTACAGCTAAATTTAGAGTCCTGGGGTAAATTAAACTAAGAGTTAGTCAAAGATATTTTAGTGGCCTTTAGTAGAAATTTTCTGTGTATGTTAATTTCTATTTATTGGCCTGACATCATTATTAGAAAAAGAGTCTTTGAAAAAATTAAAAACACCATGCTAATGTCAACTATTATTTCTTCTATTTCCACTTCTTCTTCTCCATTTAATATTAATTCATTTAAATATTTGTTGGATATTCACTATATGCCAGGCATTGTACAAGGCCTCGCTATTTTAGTGACCAAGAAGGCAGGGATTCTGTCTTCAATGAACTTTCCTAATTTTATTTCATCTGTCTCTAGGAGTTAATATCCCTATATCTCTCGCTCTGTTTTTTTTTTTTGTATGCTGTATGGCAGAGTCACATTTCAGTATTTTTCCATGTAAGCTGCCCATTATTATGGCACCATTTGTTGAAATTTTGTTTGTTTTCATTTGCTTTTTGGGAGGAAGTACGTAGACTGGGTTATCAAACCCGGGTCTCCCACATGGCAGGTGAGAACTCTACCACTGAACTGCTCTTGCACCTCTTATCCCTCTATCTCTTTATCTTTATTTTTTCTCATTGTATTAAGATGACTTTATGTCCTTATACAAGTAAGCAAACAATTTTATTAGAGTAAACTAACCTCAAGGACCTATCCAATATTTCTTTGGTTGCTTTTCCTATAGAAAGAAAATAGCTTTAACAATTCAGGAATCAGTTATCACTTTATTACCTCACCTGCCCAAATATATATTCAATTCGTTCAATGTTCAGGAATTCATGAGACCAGCAGATTTCCAACTCTACTGTATAACCTATTTTCGAGGAACACAATTGTACATATTCTTGTAATTGACTCAACTGTGAATGCTTTTCCGCTTTCAGTGTTTTAGCCCTCCAATTTCACTTACAAGCCATGAATACTGCATAATGTACTCATCTGAAAGATTTATATTCTCCCTGAGCAATTGGTAAGGACTGTAACAAGCTCTACTGGAAAAGAATGAAATACCATATATACAGTTAAATCTTCCTGAATGATTTGGAAGGCTTGAAAAAACAAGGACCTCGTGTAAGTGGCAAAGTGCATGGACAAAGTAGACAGCTCATTTGTAGAGAGCATCAGGCCCAATGACTGTTAGTGCACTGCAATGCATGGAACATGAAAAATATCAACACGATTAAACTAGTGTGGGACTAATGTACCACATCAAGCATATATATCCCTAGTGTTTCTGGAGAGATTCACAGTTCCTAAGCTAAGGCTATTAGGAAAATAGTGTGTTTGGAGCACACTAATATAGCCTGCTGAGTGTCTAAAATATACACCTACAGAGTCATTCCTTTGTCTCTCCAGAAAATCCCTTTTGAAATGTGAATGCTCCTGGGAGAGGTAATTCCCAGTCATTAGAAGTCATTTATATATTAGCATAGATTAATGCATCCATTTATTCTGTGGAGCAATCACAGAGCTGTGGTCTACAGAACAGCACTGAAGGGACAGCCATGAGATCTGGCATGAGGTCACTCCCAAGTAGAATAAGTGCTACAGTGTAATACTTGAAGGCAATCAAGGCTTGTAAACTGAACTTGTAGAATTAAAATTATTAGTGACTCTGTTACATTAAACATGATAGGCTATCATGAAATTAATGCAGATTGGTAGATCATAAATTGAATTCTTCCTTCACACTTGGCTCTGATTCTCCTTCCTTGTTCATCCTGTGCCACCTCTTTTCTGTTTTGCTTCAGTCACACTGGTCTCCCTTCAGTTACTTAAATATGACTCGGGGGGCCCTTCCCTGCCTTTGGACTTTCAACAACATGCTTTCTTCTACCATGAATATTTTCCTTCTGCTTTCTTCATTCTTAAAGTCTCAGCTTGTATATTGCCTCTTTCTTTGACCTTTCTTCTTCCATTGCCTTATCTAAATTAACTAACATAAGAACAGAGACACCTTCCAACACACTCACGTGTAGGTGCAACGTACAAATTTATTCCCTATATCAGCACTTAGCTTGTTTCCTTAATAATATTGAATTTTGCGTTAAACATTTTGCTGTTTTTTTTCTTTGTATCCCCAGTTGTTATGAAGGCAGGAACCACATCTCCCCTATATATTGTACTTTACGCCGGACCAAGCATATTCAGTAGATCTCGTCCCCTTTCCTGTTCAAAGATCCTGCTCCAATAAATCTCCCTCTTATGGATCATCTCCAGCAGCATAAAAAAAAAAATGCTGTTATTTCTTCTATTCTAAAAATTAAAAAAAGGAAACAAATTTTATAATCCCTGTTGGATCCCTTTTCCTCTGCCAAATCCTGCCACATTTCTCTGCTTTTTTGCTATAAAACAACTCAGAGTTGTTTGTACTACGGTCTCTAATTCCCCTTTTCCTATCTTATTAAATCAACTCCAGCATGGTTCTACCCCCACTATCCCACTGAAATTGCTTTAAGCAAGGTCACTTTGACCCCTTCACTACTAAGCCAATGATTAATTTCGTTCTCTTCAACTTGACCTATGAGTAGTGTTTTACAGTGTCTTTCACACTCTCTTGACTTTTTATCCACTATCACTTTTTTCACTTGCCATGCAGGACATTGTGTTCTCTTAGTTTTCCTCTAACCTGTATAACAGTCTCCCTGACCCCCTTGTCTGGCTCTCCCTCTTCTCCCGGACATCTGAATAATAAAGTGCCCATAGGACTTAGTGCTTGGTCTGCTTATTGTCGCTATCCAAATTCCGTAGCTTAGTGATCCCCTTCACTGTTTTGGCCTTCAGTGTTATTTATATGCTACAACTCCAAAATTTACATCTCCATCTCATATTTCAATCCCAGACATGTATAACAAACTTCCTTCTCAAATTCTGCAATTGGAAGTCTAATAGACATCATAAACTTACCTTGTCCAAAACTGACTTCTGTTTTTTTTTTCTCACCAAAAAAAAAATCTTTTACTTTTGTAGTCTTTCTCACCACCATGACAATTCCATCCTTCCAGATATTGTTGACTGAAATTTTTAAATCTTCCTTGATTCCTTTCTTTTTCTCAAAAACATATCCTTAATTAAATCTTGTTGACTCTACTCTCAAAATATATCCTCAAACCCTCTTCTTCTCACTACTTCTACTGCCACCATCTTGATGTAAATCAGAAGAATTCCCATCCTGGATTACTTCACTAGCTCCTAAGAAGTCTCCCTGCTTCTTCTCTTGCCCTCCCCTCCAACTCCAAGTCTTTTTCAACACAGCAGACACAATGTTATTTAAAAAATAATAATAAGATGGATTATGTTATTCTATTCAAAATCCTCCAGTGAATCCTTATTTCTCTCAGAGTAAAAGCCAACACGCTGACGAAGTATGTTCCTTACCTCTCAGACTTCATTTCCCTACTCTCCCTTCCTTCATTTTGTCTTAATCATCCTGCAATCCTTGCTGTTTCTGAAACATGTCAGAGAATCTCCAATCTTGGCATCTTTGCATTGCCTTTTCCTTTCCTGGAACACTCTTTCCCTGGATGACCACTGAGTAACTTCATTATTTTCTTCAAATTGTTCAGATGCTTCTCAATCAAGCCTATCCTGACACCCCCAGAACTGCTGACTGCCCTCACCCTCTTCTATGTGTCTTCTCCAGAACACGTACTACATTCTGACTTACTATATAATTATGTCTGTTTTCCTTTAAACTGAGTCCAGAAACTATCAAAAGAACACTTTCTGTTTTCTTAGCATTCATGATAAACTAACTGCCTTAATGATATATCCATCAAGGTATCATTAAGTATGTTTAGATATATGCTAAAAGCATCTTATTTCTATAGAGTACACTACAGGTTTGGGGCAATTTTGATTCTTTCAGATTGCTTTGTCTATCTGTATTCTGACTCATGTCCACTCATTCTTTCACAAATAATTATTACCTACTTAATGTGTGGTATACCCTCTTCTTGGAGTTGGACTACAGCAGTGAACAAAACAAAGTTACTGCCCTTAATGAGTTTACTTTTCAGTTGAGGAAACAAATAATACACACTTTCCAACAAAAATGTAATATCAGGTGATGATAAAAGCAATGGACAAAAATAAGGCAGAGTAAGAGTTAGAGAGTGATAGTAATTAACCCTCCCTGTGGGGTGACATATTGGCAGAGTCATGAATGAAGAGAAGGAACAGGAAAAACCCTGGGGAAGGAGCCTTCAGGCAAGGGTACCTCAGAGGCCTGTAGGCTGTGACACTTGTGAAATGTAAGCTTCAAGGCTGCTCACTTACAGGGGCCCCTTCCAAGCCCCATAACTATTTCTTCATTCAAAATTTTGCATATTTTTTTCATGAAAAGGGGTAGAAGTATTTCTGGAAGTCATGTTCAGTGAGCTGGCAAGAACTTAACTATCCATGGAAGTGACTGCAAACCAAATAAGTGTATACAGCAAATTAATTGTGTCCTGAAATTAGCCTTCCTTTAGCCAGAACCTCCAAAATACATGTGGATACACTACTATTTTCTTTGTAGTTACCATGGAGCTTAAATTAAACGTCCTAAGTCTTTAACAGTGTTGTTTGCTTCAGTAGCTACTTAACTTCAAAAGTATATACAAACTATGTTTCTATGCCCCTCCATCACCCTGTTTATATGTAGTTCTTGTCACAAACTACATGTTTATACATTATGAGGCTAAAACCACAGATTTTTCATTACATTTTATACAGGTGCCTTTAAGATACTTTTAAGAACTATGCATTTATTTTAGGAAATAAAAAGGGGAGTTACAAACACAAAATACAATTGTACTAGCATTTATATTTACCCATGTTGTTATCTTTACCAGAAATCATTACTTCTTCCTGTGGCTTCAATCTATTGTCTGTTGTCCTTCCTCTTCAACATGCAGAACTCTCCTTAGCACTTCTGGTAGGGCTTGTCCAATGGTATGAATTCCCTCAGTTTTTGTTTATTTGGAATGTCAGTCTTTTCTGCATCTTTGAAAGACAGTTTAGTAGATATAGAATTCTTGGTTGGCAGTGTTTTGCTTGGAGCACTTTAAATATATCATTCCACTGCCTTTTGGCCTTGATGGTTTCCAAACAGAAATTAGCACTTAATCTTTTTGTTTTTAATGTATTTTATTGAGATATATTCAGATGCTTATAATCATCCAAAGTGCACAGTGGTTCACAGTATCATGGTATAGTTGTGTATTCATTACCACAACCAATTTTTGAACATGTTATTTACTCCAAAAAAATAAAAATAAAAATAAAAAAGAACACCCAAAACACCCCATACACCTTGTCCCCCCTATTATTTATTTATTTTTTGTCATTATTTTCTTACTCATCTGTCCATACACTGCATAAAGGGAGTGTCCATCACAAGGTTTTAATAATCACATGGTTGCATCATGGAACTTATATAGTTATATAATCATCTTCAGGAATCAAGGCTACTGGATTACAGTTCAATAGTTTCAGGTATTTCCTTTTAGCTATTTTAATACATTAAAAGTGAAAAGAAATATCTATATAATGTATAAAAATAACTTTCAGAATGTCCTCTTGACTCTACTTGAAATCTCTCAGCCACTGAAATTTATTTTGTTTCATTTCTGTTCCCCCTTTTGGTCAAGAAAGCTTTCACAATCCCAGGATGCCAGGTCCAGGCTTATATACAGGCATCATGTCCCACATTCCCAGGGAGATTTACACCCATGGGAGTCATATCCCTTGTAGGATGGAAGACAGTGAGTTTACCTGCAGAGCTGACTTTGAAAGAGAGGCCGCATCTGACCAACAGAAGAGTTTCTCTGGGATTGATTCTTAGGCATAATTATAAGTAGGCTTAGCTTCTTCTCCTCTGCAGGAATAAATTTCATAAGGTCAAGCCCCAAGATTTGCTTGGCCTATTAAATTGGTAGTCTCCAGTGCGTACAGGAATATTAGGAATTCCCCAGGTGGGGAAGTTTAATATTTCCAGTTTTTCTCCCCGTCCCTCACGGGATTTTGCAAATCCTTTTTTATTTTCTACCCAGTTTACTCTGGGCTGTATCGGGCCATCACACTAACCTGTACAAACCAACAAGATCTCACTACTTTTCAAGGTTCCATGAAATTATGGTGTTCAAGTAAGTTGACCATTCAAGTTAAATTAGATAGTGTGCTACAGGAAGTATAAATTTTGCAACAAATAAACCTCTCTTCCTTTGGTCTCAAATAGAAGTTGAAATCTTAAAACATAGTCAATATCGTCCTTTACCCTGAATTCTCATTTACCATAGTCCTAACTAGATCAGCTTCATTCATATCTCTAACTGGTGTCCAATCTCTTTTTTCCGCTTTTTAAACAGTTGCTCTCTGGAGTATGTTGACTTTCATAGCTATAGAACTCACTTTGAGCCTCAGGTGTCACACAGATACCTGATCAGTTTATAGACAAAGAGCCCAGCATCTCAGAATTTAGATATAACCATTACAATTCAGGAATAGATGTAACTGCTATAAAAGCTTACAATCTAGCAGTCTTTAAAATAAGCCTTCCCCTGATAACCTATACTCTCAAATTCAAATCTCAGAGCTTGCACATTATGATCAGTCCATATTAATGAAATGTTGTAATATTTGTCTTTTTGTTTCTGGCTTATTTCACTCAACATAATGTCCTCAGGTTCATTCACCGGGTTACATGCCTCACAGCTTCATTTCTTCTTGCACCCACTCAATATTCCCTTGTATGTGTATGCCACAGTTCAGCCTTCTGTTCTTCAATTGATGTACCCTTGAATCACCTCCATCCATTGTAAATTGTGAATACTGCCACTATAAACAACAGGGGTGCAAATGTCCATCCATATTCCTGCTTTCAGGTCTTTCAAATATATACCTAATGACAGTGTTGGACAATCATATGGCAGCCCTATACTTAGCCTCCTATAGTACCACCACAGTGCCCTCCAGAAGGACTGCACCATTCTACTTCCCTACCAACAGTGAATAAGTACATCCCTCTCTCCACATCTTTTGACACTTGTATCTTTCTGTTTCTTTTTTAAACGGTTTATTCACACACCATACAGTCCATCCTAAGTAAACAGTGGTTCCCTGTATAATTGCGTAGTTATGTATTTACCACCACAGTCTATAGGAGCATATTTCCATTTCTTCCACAAAGAAAGAAGGGGAAAAATGAAGAATAAAACATTAAAAATAGCAAGTAAATAAAAGGAGAAATAATAACACCACCAAGAACCCATGCCTTTCCCTTATATCCCCCTTTTATTGACATTCAGCTTTCATATATTGCCTTTGCTACATTTAATGGAAGCATATAGTGCAATGTTACTGTTAACTATAGACCCTGTTTGCATTGATTGTATTTTTCTATATACCATCCCATTTTTGACTCTTTGCAATGTTGACATTCATTTATTTTCCCTCATGTAAAAGCTTTCTTACATTTGTGCTTGATTTCTCTAAGTTTTGCAGTCTCAGACTTTATTCTCTACCTTTCCTTCTGGTGTCACATATGCTCCTAGTCTTCCTCTTTCAACAATACTCACACTCAGCTTTGTTCTTTGTACTTACAGTATTGTGCTACTATCATATAGTATTGTGATATCCATTTCTGGATCTTTAAAATCAGTCCTGCTGAACATTCTGTACTCCTTCAGCATCAAATGTCCAATCTTTACACTCTTTTTACCTCCTGATAGCCTGTATCCTCAACTTTAACTCTCAAAGTATGCTCATTATTGTTAGTTAATATTCAGTTAGTTCATAGTAAGTCCATATAATATTTGTCTTTTTGTTTCTGGATAGTTTCACCATGTTTATTTGAACATCTTTAGTTGTTTTAACTCCTGCATCTCATTTGAAGTGTGAGTTTGTTCCTTTGACTGGGCCATATCTTAGTTTTTCCTAGTATGACTTGTAATTTTTTGCTGGTGTTCAGGCATCCTATTTCCTTGATTAATTTATTCTGGAGGTTGTTTTCAGTCTTTTACCTAGGGTTTTCTTGTTGGCTGTCTTTGTTCTCTGTCTGTTCTTTGGCTTTCAAAAGCTCTAGCTTTGCTTCTGTTTAGCTGATCCAATGTTTTTGAGCTCTTGTTTTTCTGGTTCTTTCCCTACCTATATGGAATTTTCTTTTTGAGAAGGGTCTCCCCAAATATGACTAATCTCTATCAGATTTTCCCAGACAAAACAAGCCCAGGTCTCAGAAGGTGTGTGTAATCGATATCAAGATTCCCTGAGGATCAGATTGTCAGACTTTGCTCTGAAGTCCCTAGATTCTGTGTTTTTACTCCTTCCAGTAGGTGGCACTTGTTAGCCCTCAACTCCCTACCAGCTTAACATGGTGTGGTGCCTTTAATTCTCAACAGACCCTTTCCCTGTCAGGGATATGTTGAGACAGAGGCTGAGCTAGAAGGCAGCCTTAGGTTGTTTCTGTTTTCCAGGACCTGGGGGTCTGAATTCTCTGAATGAGTGCCACCTCTTGACCCTTTGCTTGGGAAAGATACACCCTTTAGGGAATAATCTCTTTCACTTGACTAGTTACTTGTCTTTCAGATGTATCTTAACTTTGCCTTGCCTGGGTCAGTGACAATTGAAAATGTTGAAGCTTCTTCTAATGAGCAACTTAGAATAATTTAAAAAATAAAATAAAATAAGGAATCCCTTTTCAGAGCCAGTCTCCAGCCCTCAAGTTTTACCAGTCAAAAGCCAATTGGTACTGGGGATCTATGCACCTCTTTTCTTGGGGCACAGTCCTTTTCCAGTATTCTGAGCTTGGCCTAGTCCACAAGCCTCTGTTGTTTTTTTGTTTGTTTTTTTTGTTTTTTGTCAGCTCTGCCTCTCTCTGCTGGGAGAGACCTCAGGGCTTCGTTCCTGCTTGCCATGGGTTTATCTGTGCTCAAAGCTTGTATACAGTAGTCCAAATTTGTTCATTAAAACTTCAGTTACAGCTTGGTTGCACTACCATCCTTTGCTCCTAGTACAGAGTACTCCTTTTTCAATGGGGAAGTGTTTCCAACACAGCCTGCCATGCCAGTGGAGTAGGGGCACCAGCCTCCACAGTTTTCAGGCTTAATTTAACAGTTCTGTGCTGTAATCTGGGCCCGTACACCCATTCCAAACTGGTGCATGATGTGTGTCTGGTCACGGATGTCCCACGAAGAGTTGTTTCAGACAGTTCTGGGCTATCTAATAACTGCCCTAGAGGACTAATTAAATTCCACACCTTCCTGTGCTGCCGTCTTGCCCTGCTTCCCTCTTAATCTTATTGAGACTCTCTTGTATTTGCCATGTTGCTTCATCTTACAGACTTCAGAATTCCTTCTTTATCTTAGGCATTTGGCAGTTTGATTATAACAGGGTTATATTTGGGTTTATCCTTTTTGGAGTTTGTTAAGTTTCTTGGATGTTTATATTCCTGCCTTTTTTCAAATTTGGGAAATTTTCAGATATTAATTTTTGAATATTCTATTTCCCCCTTTCTTTCTTCTCCTTCTGGGACCTAAGACCTTTCCTTAAATACTAGGAGATAACAAATAAATTAAGGAGATAAGAAAACCCTTTTTCTGGTCTTTGCAGATTGACCTGTGTAGGTGCTCTCCTTCAGGGCTTTTCCATACAAGGAATTTATAGCATATCTCCAGGCCAAAGTGAAGAAGCCTCCTTGATCCTTTCTGAGCATAGGTTAGATGTAGTTTCCTCATGGTCTTGGCCACTTCACAGTGTATCCTCTGGCCAGAAATCCCTTGCCCCAGGCAGCATGACTTGACTCTTTTTCCATGGTGTTCTGTGCTAGAGCACTGTGAACTGCCTTCTATACATAGGGGGAGTTCTGGGATGGTCTGCAACAAGTATCCTGTTTCCGTCCCTCAAATTGCCACCAGCCAGATTGTGCCAGACATGCAGGCTCCCAGTATGTGCGTGAGAATTACTCTGCTCCCTCTAGAACTGGGAGCATAAACTTGTACTGAGAATGTGGACTAGCTCTGCATTGAGCTAGTGAGAGGGTAGGGAGGTACCAACCAAGGAACCTTGAAATTGTACTGCTTTTCAGTAGACTTTTCCTTGAGTCATCATTCACCCTGTTTTGCAAGCCTTTATCTATTCTCTGGAGCTTTTAGGAAGATATTTCTCCTGGTTCTTGCTGATCGTTCAGATTTTCTGTGGGAGGATGGAGTCCTGAAACTGCTCATTCTGTCATCTTGATCAGAGTGGGATCACTGTATGCTTTTTTTTTTGTTTGTTTGTTTATTTTTCATGGACAGGCACCGTAAATTGAACCCTGATCTCCAGCATGGCAGGTGAGAACTCTGCCTGCTAAGTCACTGTGGCCCACCCTGTATGTCTTTTTAAATACATGAATAGTAATGAATCACATGCAGCATTCTGCAACTTGCATTTTTAATTAAAAAAAATATGATTTGGAAGAATTATCATGTCAGTATCCACAAAACTATCTTGGTGAATATAAAACTTGTGTGACCAGTACATGCAACTGATATAACTCAATCTTTTTAACTGATGGATAGCATCTATTTCCTAGTTTTTGATCATTTCCAACGATGATCAATTAAATTATAGCAATTTTCTAATGTTAATCAATTTTTACTGGTTTCTAATGATAGTTACCTAATTTTTCAGCATTTCTTAGAAATGGACAGACTTATTTGTTTCTAGTGTTTCTCTGATATAAATAACACTACAGTGAACATCTTCCTTGGGCACAGATTTGGGTGTTTTCTATAAGTTAGATATTGATCTATGGAATTGCAAAAGCGTAGCATGTATAAATTTTATATTTCAATAAAACCTATAAAATTACCCTCTGAAGAGTCAATACTAAATCCCATGACAGTATATGAGAGTTATATATTTTATAATTTGCCTAACACTTAATAGTCACATTTTTTTCAAAAATTTTTCCCTAATGAATAAATTATGTCATATTGTGGTTTTTCTTTTTTAAAACTTGCTGCGAAATATATAGAAGCTGTACTAAGTAAAATTCAAAAATCAATAATTTTTCAGATAGTAACTATTTATATAACTACCACACAGTTAAAATATTTTACAACATTGCCAGTACCTCAGAAGCACCGTTCTTCTGCCTACCAGTTATAACACTCTCTAACATCTAAGTTTTTTTGTGATCTCCTTGCTTTTCTTAATAGTTTTAAAACTGATCAAGCATCACTAAACATATGGCCAATTTTTTTTTCCCATTTTGTGATAATTATAAAAATGGAATCATAAAATCTGTATTGTTCAGCATCTGGCTTCTTAAATCAACCTTATGTTTGTATAGGTCATCAGTGTTATTGAACATAGTCATAAATATGTCAGTTATTGAGATAATTATTTAATTGTATAATTATCATTTGATATTAACAATTATTAATTGTTGAGATAATGATTATCTCTATAATAGGCTGTACCGATTATTGAAAGATTTATTGCTACCTATATATACAGCTTTTATTAAATTTTTCATTTAATCAGATAATTTTTGTTTATAATAGGTGACTCTGACCCATTCACATTCATTTTGATTTCTGACATATGTAAAATCATTCCTGTTACCTTGTTTTCTGTTTTCTATTCGCCTTGCTTTTTTCTTTGCTCTTATTCCCATCTTTCTTCCCTCTTTCTTTTCTTGCAGGCATTCCTCAAAGTTTCTAATCCACTGAGAGTCTCATTCCTGCAAGGGTAGGGGATTGATTATTTTTTATTATATATATTTTAAAACCCTCTTTGTAAAAAAAAAAAATCACTTCTAAGTTTTGAGGCAGGAAGAAAAACTTCCATCTTGAAATGAAAGTCTCCAGAGTGATCTTTTGAAAATAGAAATATGTTGATATCTTAACATAAATTCACACAACATACACATGTACATATGCACACAGACATCACTATTACTGCTTAAAATTCTTGCTTGCATTGGCATTTAGAAAAAAAACAATTATATAATATACACTGCTGGAATGCCAGGTCTGCTTTTTGCCAGCATTTCAAGACTCGTCAGGGATCCTTCTCTCTCCTTTCTCTGTATTTAAGTAATTTTGGCTTTCTTTCAGTTTTGCTCTAAAATTCAGTGTCTACCCTCTCTCCACAGCATTCCTTCAGAAAGTGATCCGTGGGCCTGAGTGTTTTCTCACTCCTTGTTCCATTCCTCCTTCTACCTAGTTCTTTCTGTTTTGTTTAGTTAACTTCAATTCATGCTTCAGAGCTCAGCTCAAATTCTGCATCTTCAGGAATTAATACCCTCACATTTCTGTCTCCCTGGACCATATGTAACCATGTCTTCATGAATGCAATTATTAGTTTCATGCTCACCTTTTCCTCTCTAATGCCAATGGCTGGCCCAGTAACAGAGCCTTGAAGAAACAACAATTTGTATTTGGTGAATACGTTTCTCAATACTATTGTTTTACTTCTCAAGAAAAGGTTTATGTTTCAATTATAGTAACACTTCACATACCTAGGCTGGAGCTGGAGAACCTTGAAGAAACCAAATAAAGTCTCAGTTTATGAAAGGGATTCATAGGAGAAAATCTCAGTCCTCCTGTTAAAGTCTGTTTAGCCTTTTTATTTTTACGCTTACAATTCTAATAAACTTATTTATTTAGTTACCAAGCCCATAGCATTGGATACCAAAAATTTCAGTGGCATAATAGATCACTCAGATGATCACTCTGATAGTACCAAAAATAATAGCTTCCAAAGGAAGACACAGTGAATCAAGTCCAATGGCTTAAATCCACATAATGCAGGATTAAAGTTATGATACAGGGATATTTCAGGTCCTTTGGTAGCATAACAAAAATAGCCCTGTTGTCTTTGTCGTAAATGATAGCATATTTGTCTGACAGAGTTGTACTTTTCTTTTCTGAGTTCATCTATAAATACTAAGAACAATAAACTTTGTCACTGGATAATGAAAGTTCAACATGGTCCCCACTAGAAATCAGGAACTGCAAGAACAGCAATTCTTAATTCTGTTCTCCAGATACCATAATATCACTAATGCTACTAGGAAAAGTGAAAATGATTGAAACATATTTATGTTCATCACACATATGCACACTATATATCTGTTTAGGTGCTAGCTAGCTATATCTCATAGTATATTTTAATTTGTTTTATTAAGAAATAAACCACTGTGCTTGATCATAACAGTTTGTAACAGTTTGTAAACAAAGTATCAAGTATTCAAATAAGAGTGTCTTCTTCAAATTGATCATGTTGAATACTTAATTATTTCAATGATGTTGCAATTTTTCAAACATGATTCCACTGTGCGTTTTCTGCACACATAAACACATATGCACAGGGAGAGAGAGAAAAGGAGGGGGAGGAGATCATTCTCACAGAGAAGATTTAACTTCTACATGGAAGAGATGAGTTAAGTGATTGATTTCGAGAAGAGCATTTGGAACACAAACTGATATGGCTGAAGCTTTTTTTTTCTTCTTTGTACAACTTATTAGCAACTTAAATGGGATTTTATTTAACAGAGGAACTCCTGAAATATTTATCAAATCAGTAATATTGTTATAAATGTGCAGCTCTTCACATGATGGTTAGTATCTATCTTATCAAAATGCAGGGTTGTGATAAGGACTGTTCATATAATATATGGCAAACTTTATAAACTATAAAAAGTCATTACTTAAAAATTAACTTACTCTATATAATCACAGTTTGTAAATATATGCTAACTTTTATTTATATAGAAACATTGTACACATATTTACTCTGTGTAATTCTTAGAGACCAGAGTAGAGAAAGTAAAACCAAGGAAGTAAGTGCAGATTAACACTCAGAATTCAGGAATATACATGCTACTATTTAAATTTCCATAAATTTGATTGAAATAATATTTATTTTTTCTCTTAGACTTTCAGAAGTATAATACACAAATCTTTCATAATAATCTGTATCATATTTTAAATAAGATGCTGATGTATTATATATGAATTTAAGTTTAAACTGCAGCCCTGAAGAACATGTATTTGAAAAACACTGTAGTTTGAGATTATAGAAACCAGAAAAAAAAAAAAAAATGAAAAGCAGTCTGTGATGGCAATAAGGTATTTTTCTCTTGCTGCAATCCAATAAATTTAAATCATATAGTCTTGATCTTTGCACAATAATGCTCAGTCCGCAGTAATTTATATTTCTAGGTCACACCATATAAAAAAGAGAAATGTGTTGAACATTGAAGAACCTTAAACTTTAGTATAACCCCTTTCACAATTGATGTTGCTCATAGCTGGATTCTGCCTGGTGCAGTCCTAGGGTTATAGGTTGGGTTACACGCAGACATAGGAAGAATAGATAGCTGCCCACTGGAGTAATTTCAGGGATATCAGAAGGCTCTTCTGGCCTTGAGTATCCTACTGTCTGTGACTTATATCATCCTTAATTTAATAGCAAAATATTGATGTTTCCTATTAAAAAACAAAAGTATAAATGTAAGGGGTCTATTATTACTTTCTCAAATATTGCAAGACAATGACATTTAGACTATGTATTTTGGAATTCCAGAGAGTAACAGTGATCCCTTCGGGTTAGAGAAGTCTCAGAAAACACTAGAAGGCATAATATTGGAGCTGACACTGAAATAACTGTAGGATTCATAGAAGGAAAAAAGGTGAGAGGGAAGTGGGCAGACAAAAAAAGACCAGGGCAGTGCAATCTGGATTTTGTCATCTAGATATTATCTTAACTGTCTTCTCTTTAGAATATTTCGCTGAATCAGACAATCTTTTTAAAATGTACTGCATAGCACCTATCAATATCTGCTAACCTTACTGGACATATATTTAGTGTTTCATTGTCTTTCATGGGAACAGAGACCTTGTCTGTCTCCTTCAGTGCTGTGTCCCCAGTACCCAGAATTTTATGGTGGTGACAGCTGTTGTTAGGGATCAAATTATTCTCCCACATTTCTCACCTAATTATGTAATGTTGAATATGTGGAAACGTCCAACCATAACAAAATCATTTATGATTTTTTTCTCCAATTTTATTCCCATAACATTAATCATTGCCCAGAGCTCTGGAATGTGTGTATGTAGATGCATTCTCAAATAATAATAGTACAGCTCTTCAATTAAACTAGTAGCTTACCCATGAATAGTATGGAACCAAGATTCCCAATGGCTACTTTTCCTTTGTGAAACAGAAATATAGCCTGATTCTTGCATTCAAAACTAACCATTTTAGGGTGGTGCAACAGTGGCTGAGTGGCAGAATTCTCGCTTGCCATGCAGAGACCCGGGTTCGATTCCCAGTGTCTGCCTATGCAAAGAAAAAGAAAAAGCAACCATTTAAAAAAGCAACTATTTTATTTTATTTTTAAGAGTTTGTAATAATTATTAATGATGAATCAAACCTGAACAGAACTGTTGCAAAGGACATACAATAGTTTTCTTTTGGAGTTATACATGAGTTAGAAAATTTGTCAATTAAATTGAGATGGTGTGAAAGTAAGACAAACAGAACATAATTTTCATGTTATGACCGGATGTTCAAAGAATAAAAAATTGCAAAGTTCAGTTAGTGGTGACAGGGAGAAAAAGGAATAAAATATGGTGGTAAGAAAACAATAGCATACATCTTTCATTTCTGTGTTATAAAACTATTTTTACATAAATGCCCTTCTGTTTGAGGATTGCAGCCTAATCCAACTTTGATAGCAACAACTCATTATGAGAATTTCCCTACAAACCTCAGTGTTTTCTTCCGGGACTGGAGAATGAAGGTTGTGGAGTACAAGTTTGGGGTATGATAAATATTGAATATTGAATATTGAAGAGTTGAGAGGTTGGGTTTGTGAGTAAAGGGAAATACTTGCTGATATAAATATGATAATTAATTGTCCTTACCAGTGGAAAACAAGTTACAAACTGCAGTCGATGTGATTGTTTTCTGGAACAAATGGACAAGCATAATTTATACTGTGTACAACCACTTGGCAACAGCTGGGAGACTTAATCGAGTCTGGTAGTGGGAATAAGGAGAGCATGACAGAGTGTATAAAATTGGACACTCTCCAAGATGCTCATTAACCACGTGACTAATCTGAAAATGAATGCATCATGCAAATTAGAGGTGAAAGTGGCTTCCTGGTTTGGAGCGATACCAGCTTGTGAGATTGTGCGCATTCTCAATGCTTCATAAGGCGGGATCCCAGGTCGTGTCAATATCATGCTTTAATTGGAATGGGGTAGTGGGTGGAACATGTTTTAGAATTAAACATAAATTTCCATAAGATTTATTCTGGTTAAAACGACATCCAGTGATGCAGGGAAACATTTCTGAAATTGTCTTTAGAAAGACCATGGAAATATTCAGCTTTTTCCAAGAAGAGATGAGGAAGGGTGGGGATGGGGTGGGGGTTGGGCAGATATACTGTGAAAATATTACAGCTGCCTAATTTCTCTGAATTCCACCAATGATCAACTCTCCATTTCCTGACACTTCTCTTCTTCTACTCCATTTTTATTGAAAATGGGAGGTTTTTTTTTTAGCTCTTTGAGGAAATCTGCTTTATTCTAGCCCTATAAATATAACCAGAGAGAGCACAAGAACAACTTTTGTCTAAGTGCAAATTCTTCTTCGGCCATGTGTCATAAATGATCCATCCATTCAGGCAATTAGATCAACTGAATGCAAAGGATAACTGGCATTTTCTAGCATTTCTTTTCTTTTTATAAAACAATAAACAAAAAATTACATTTTCAAAAAATTTTAAATGTTTATAATGATGTATTGTGTATACTAAATAAAAATCTTTCCTGGCATAGACATGGAGAATCAGAATATTTTAGATTATATTTAGATAAACTGAGATTCTTCATAGACATTCTTACTGATTTATTGGTATCTAATTCATATTTTAGAATAAATACTAATTATTTAAAATTTTTACTACTTGAAGATACTATAGAGTAGTAGGCTTTTGCCACATTGCGTGTTGTTTTTTTTTCCTGTTTTCTGTTTAATATCTTATCTAATCCAACAGAGCAGGCTTACTCCCTATATATTTTTAACCATAATTTTTAACTCCATAAATACTGTGAATTCTTCAAGCTTACACAACTAGAAAGCATCTTCTGAATTCTGTGTTTTGTGTACTTTTGTAATAAAACAAAATTGATGCTGTTTGTTCAGACAGAGCTCATTTGTCTTATTCATCAAGGTGCTATTACTACTTTTTTAAAAAACTGTTTTTTTTCCTAGTGCAGAAGGATGTATACAAATCCATCCACACTTTGTTTTTCAGAGCCTGTGGAAATATAAGATGCATTCAGGGGGTTAATAAGGTTTATTTCATAATGAAAATAGAGATCTGGTTAAATGGAATAACCAACTCTAGCTCTTTTTTTATTATTCTTTCATTGCTCTATGCGGTAGTCTGATTTTAGAACCCCTAATTTAGATGTGTTCTTAATCTTAATCCTCATTCCTGTGGATGTGAACCCATTGTAAATAATATCTCTTGAAGATGTTATTTTAGTTAAGATATGGCCTAACTAAATGATGGTGGGCCTTAATCTTCATTACTGCAGTCATTTATAAGCAGAATAAATTCAGACAGAGAGAAAGCCGAGAGGAGGAGCTAAAAGGCAGAAGTCAGTGGAACCCTAAAGATAAAGAAGAGGATATCACGGTAGGATGCAAAGCAGAGGTACAAGCCTAGGATTCCCCAAGGATCGCTAGCAGTTAGCTCCAAAATGTTATCGACTTTGTGAAGAAAGCATCACTTTGCTGATGCCCCAATGGATTTCTCCTAGCCTCAAAATCATGAACAAATAATTTCCCATTGTTTAAGCCAATCCATAGTGTAGAATTTAACCTAGCACCCTGGGAAACTAAGACAATGTGTATTTAAAAGAGTGTAAAAATGTCCAACTTAATAAGGTATGATAAGGAAAACATTCCTATAACTAGCACCCACAAAAGAAAATACAACCTTGCCAGCTACCCCAAAGGCTTTCTTTATGCCCTTTCTACTATGAGTAACCCCTATTGTTGCTTTTATGAACTGAGTTTTTAAATTTTCTTTAAAGTTTTTGTAACCCAATTCACTGTTATTTAACTTTGCCTTTCCCACCCATCATTAGATATTCTATTTTCTTCAATCTATACATGTCCCCTTAATTAGTTTGTTCCCTTGAAGAGTTTGTTTAAAAAAAACATGTAATTTGTCCTATAGTGTTATCCATAATGTATTTTAATGTATTAGTCTACACTCTGTATTTCCTACAAATTGGTAGTTGGATCTAGAGGTTTGATCAGATTCAGGTTTAATATTATGTGAGAAGACTACTTCATATATAGTGTTGTATTCTTTATCCAAAGAAGGCATATCACGTCTTATTGTTTCTCTTTTGTATTGTTAACAGTCACTGATGCTCAGTGCTTATATATTTAGATTCATTAAAGGTTGGAAAAATATTACAATTCTATCATTTTTATTTTATGTTTTTTTGAGGTACTTTTGTAAAGCAGAATATTCTGTCAGATACTATTTGGTTATCCAGTGATTTAGTTGGTATAAGAATGGCCAAATGAATTCTTGAGTCTCTCCTTTTTATTTATTAGTTGATTCTCTTACATCCTCCAAAGGTAACCAATTAGATTTTTTTTATATATCATTGTGAACTTATAGACCCTGATGTATTTGCTGGGTTCTAGTTCATTGAAGTTTTTATTCCTAGTGATGTTCATAATGTCCCATCATTTGTCAATGTCAATCTTTTAAGTTAACTCCCGAGCCATTGGAACACATCCCAATTACTCATTCATAGTTTTGTACCTATCTGATATGACAAGATTTTCTAGGCTCATCTTGCTTGTCTCCAGCCACAGAACCAGATTCAGTCATCTCTCCAAGAAATCCTAAATTGTTTTAATGATAAATTACAATTCAAGAATCAAAACTGAGTGGTAGGATTACTAATTGCTTTTGTGTTACCCCTTGTTCGTAAGCATTTTTAGTGGCCAGAGCTAGGAAATATGATTACTAAAAGTAAATATTTTTTTCATATGTTCCTCCAATTCTCTTTATATTTATTTTACAGTTTTAGCATATCTCTGTTGCTAGAGTATATGGCCATTATATAACTCTTCTTCATGTAGTCTTAATTCTACACATAACTATAGAATTAATGCTTTCCAACAGTTTTATGTCAGTGCCTCTCCATCTGTTTTGGTCATCTGAAGTTTCTTCTCTAGCATATGCCTAAGAAATGATTTATCAAAATAAAGACTTTAACTTTTTGCACATAAGGTAGTTTGTCTTTTGCCTTTATTCTTTTTAAGTTAGTTTGCATGCATTTAAAATCCTTGGCTTGTATTTATTCCTTGAGCACATTTTGGGGTTCTTTGGGCGCCTTTTCATTTACGTTTTGATTTTGTCCTAGATGCCTTGTATGTGTATGTATCTGTGTGGTGTATATGTATTGTGTGTATGTGTGTATTTGTGTGTGTGTTACCTTTGGGAAAGAGGCAATTAAGGAAGATTCAAACTCTATGCCATCCACCATCTACCCAGAATCCAATTTGGACTTCTTAGGAAACAGAACTCACTGGTTTCACCTTAATCAATCATAGTCAGTTCCACTAATATTTATTAAGGTTTTGCAGTATATTCTATAAGTGCCACAAAGTTGGGACACACATTAGAGCAACGGGGTGAAGCCCTCATCATGAAACATGGATATGCATTTGTTATACTCTGTTTTCCTACTGTCATTACATTCAGACCCATTAGCTCATGGACTCAAAAAATAGAAACACATCTTAGAGAAGATGATTTTTTTAATTGTAGATATTTAACGTATTTTCTTTGTAAAGAACTGAAATATATATATGTAGAAATTAGAAAGCAACACTATTTTATTATTTATTATTAGCCTGTTTTCGCTCCAATCTCATAAATCAATATTATAATAACTAGTCGACCTACAGACATCTTTTTATAAACATCTCATATTCTCAGACTTTGGTTAGTGTTAATCACTGATGTCTTGGAACCCAAAATGGATGAAATGAGATAGAATTATCTCATACATTAGAGATGAAGAGTACATGCTATAATTTAATAGTTCTATATTATAATCCCTATTCTATATTATGCTCCCTACTATTATTTTTTTACTATTTTTTTCTTCCTTAGCTGTCCTCCACATGATGTTCCCTCCCTCCTATGGGAGTAATATCCAATATTTCATTAAAAAGATCAACTTTTTATTTCTCTAAAATCTTGGAGCATGCACACGGAAACTTAAAATATATTCCCTGAACTATTAAAAGTGAATTGTGTTGTGAAAATGGGTGCTGATAGAGACATTCCTGAGTACTGTGGCAGAGGGAAGTTACTCTTGATTGTGTTAAAGTTTATATTTTATTTAGCTATGAGTAGCAGAGACCCCATAAAATAGAGTTTAATCAGGAAAGGTTAACTGTTCCCATAAATCAAGAAATCAGAAGGCATGAATTCCTAAAATTATGTGACAGCTAAGAGAGGCCTCTTGGCCCAATATTCTCATGAATTCTACCACACTTTTCTCTGTTGTGCTTATCATACTATGGATAAAATGTGACTCCAGCAAATCCAGAAATTACATTTGAGACAGAAAAAACAAGGCCAGGTGTATGGCAAAGGACAAAACAGGGATGCAAGAAATGCAAGGTGATTCTTACTCCTTTAAAATGCTTTTCTGGAATCATCATCTAGGAAATTGCCATTAAGTGAGTTATATTACAAAATCTATCTGCAAGGAAGTATAAGAGGGCTGATGCATATTATTACACTGCTTCTGTGACCAAAAATTGAGCTTCTCTTTATAATCATGGTAGGTAAAATTGTATGCTGTCCCACAGTGAGTTATATGCTTGTGTAACCTCCGTTCCCCCCTCCCCCTGAGTGTGATGGAACCTGTGACTTGCTTCTAACCATATGGAATATGACCAGAAGATGAAGGAATTTGCAGGTATCATTAAAACCCCTCATCAGTGGACTTCAAGTTAATCATCTGAATTCTTTAGAAGCAGCTCAGAGGCTGAGAAAGTCATAGAGTCTCCTCCTGGCTTTGAATAAATAAGCTACCATATTGTGAGTAGGCATGTGACTAGGCTACTAAAGGTGGTTTCTTGGAGCTGAAAATGATCCTTCACCAAAAGTCTGTGAGAAAATGTCAATTTTTGACCTACCACTATAAGGAATTGAATTCTGCCAATAACCTGAATAAATTTGGAAGTAAACTCAGATTCTACAGAGTATATTAGACTCCTTACACCTTCATATCAGCCTATGAGACACTGAGCAGAGAACCAACTGTTCCATGTACAGATTTTTAACCCAAAAACTGTTAGTAAATGGATGTTGTTTTAAGATGTTGAGTTTGTGGTAATTTGTTATGTCCCAATATAACACTTATAAAATAATAAGTAGTATAGAATGTAAATTTGAAGGCAAATTGAAGAACTACCACAAATAACACATTCTAGCAAATCCTGAGAGGAAAATGGGATATTAGAAGAGATTTGCAAGGCTAAAATTTCAAAGCACTATCATTGTATCTAACTTTAATATAATAGCAAACTATGAGGTAGGGAGGTTGATATATTTCCATTAATATTTTACATACAGTCAATTTAGCTAAATATAATATGTGATTTCCTAAAGCATCACAGCACTATGTAAAATCACACTGTAAAATACAAGCAAATGAACAACAAAAACAGTGACTTCAAGGGAAAAGTGGGGATGGAACACAATGCTCAAAAACGTCATTAATGACCACTTAAAAAAAAAAGATAGGAACTTAATAGGAATGGAAGCATGATTTTATATATGTTAAATGGTTACAAAATACATAAATATTAGTATAAATATGGCACTTTACCTTGAAAAAGACAAAGGTGTCTGTGGAAGTGGGTGTTGGAAGGATTGTGGCTTGTTAGTTATTGTGAAATCGAGGAAGGAAATTGATCTGAAACCAGACAGAAAGTTGTAATACCAGATATGGGTAGTTGAGGCTTATACTATGCAGTGGATTGTGGCAGCTAGTAGCTGTTTGAGGTGTTTGTGTGTGTGTGTGAGAGAGAGAAGGTGTGTGTGCATCTGTTTTATATTCCTACTCAGCTCAGTTCATCTGGTTGCAGTTTTTTGCCTTCAGTTAGTATTTCACAAGGATAAAATCATTCAGAAGAGAACATGAGATTTACCTTATGATGCAACTGTTCCCTAATATATCAGTTGCCTTGTAAGTAATTCACATTTACGCAACATTTCTTTATAGTAGAAATCACTATATGAGGAAACTTATTCTCAGAGAACTGCAGTGATTTGTTTAAAGGCCATCAGCTAAGAAGTACCCAAGCTTATGAAAAAGTAGTTTTTCTAGATTCTGGCATAGTAGACTCTCCTCTGTCTGACTCCTCTCTTTGATAGTTTAGTTCACATTCTATGAGCCAGGTGATATGTCCAGTGCTGTAGAGACAGGCAAATGCAAATAAGACACAGTTACAGCTCTGCAAATCTTACAAACTAATAGGAACCTAATAACCAGCAAAAATAATACAATAAAAAGTGTAATGTGAAAAACACTACAGAAAAGGAAAATCAGTGGGAGTAGCAAAGGACAATTATTGCTATAATCTAGAGAATGGTCTCATGAAAGTGCAGGAAGTATTTAGCCCAAGTCCTGCAGGATGTGTGTGAAGCAGTAGTGGTACGAATGTATTCCAAGGGGAAGATCAGTATAGGAGCAAAACCCAGAGTCAGCAAAATGGACTAATTGTACTTCCCAGAACTCACATGGTACATTGGGCAATTTGAAGACTCCCAGCAGATTTGAATTTGCTTACTGGGATGCCTGCTACATGACTTATGCTAACTTAAAAAAAAAAGATAAATATATGAAAGTGTATGATTTTCATATTGCTTTTTCAAAGTGTTATAGCCCCCTTGGAGATAAATTGAAATACTCTAATATATTGTATGCCAACTATTGTGAATCACATATCCATAAAATGTCTCTAATATCAGTTCCTACTGAGCTAAATTTAATCTATGCAACACTGGGAACGCTGACCTGCGGGGAGTGTTGCCTCTCTATGATAGACATGTTAATTCAGGCCTAGGAAACAAGAATGGGAAACCCTTTCATAATGGTATATGTTTATTATAGACCCAATTTTTTAGTATTCCCCACTTTGAAAGATAGGTTTATAACCCAAAGAAAAAAGATGTTTGGTCTGGAACCTACATTTTTTGTAGCACATAATCTAACTCAACCTATCTGTATAGCTCATTTGAACAATTGAAACACAGGGTGCCCAGAATAAGAAAGAGGTCCTTTAATCCTGTATAACTTATTATAATGCCTGGATTCATCCTAGAGTATATTAAGCAGATAATCAAAAAGTATTGACAAAGTCTCTTGAGGGATGGGAGTTAAAATATGAAACTTTTAAACTTTATCATCAAGGAATCACCTAATACTGTGTCAAACTTTAGGGACACCCAAATCAAGAAGCCAAACCCTTGATCTTGAGGCTTACTCTGGTGAAGTTTGTGGAGAAGCTTAGACTACCTATAAGTATCCTAACAGTGACTTCTGGAGAACCTCTTTTATTGCTCAGATGTGGTCTCACTCTCTGTAAGTCCAACTCTGCAAGTGAAATAAATCATTGCCCTCCCCCTTACTTGGAAGATGACATTCAGGGGTAAAAGTCTCCCTGGTGACATGGAAGATGACTCCCAGGGATGAATCCGGCCCTGACACTATGGGATCAACAATGCCATCCTGACCAAAAGGGAGAAAAGAAATATAACTAATAAAGTGTCAGTAGCAGAGAGAGTTCAAATAGATTTAAGAGGCTACTCTAGAGGTTGTGCTTATGCAATTTTCTGTTAGACAATGCTACCTATCATAACCTGCCAAACTCTAACCAGGACTATTCCAGTCAATCTGAAAGAACACCTAGGGCAATATATAAGATCACAAAATGGTTCCATGCACTAGAGTAATTTTTCAGAAACCTACAACCTCCAGATGGGTCCCTAGACCAGATAAATCCTGAAAACTACAGGGCCCAGCCTCTCCAGAACAACAGCTAGTTCCATCTCCCTACCCCGTATTAGTGATAGACCCTTTCCACATGAAAAAGTTAGAATAGCCATAGCCCAAATATTCCTAAAGAGAGGGATAGAAAGATCAAAGGTGATGGTGGAATTATACAGAGAAGATAGGATTTAACAAATGAATATGATTGCTGAATCATTAAATTGATATCTCTTTTAGTCTCCAGTATCTTAGAGTAACTAGGAATAAAAACCTAAAATTGTGGAATTGTAACCCATACCAAACTCTGAAATATGTTTTGCAACTAATTGTAGTGCTGTGCTTTGAAATTTATTGTTTTTTGTATATATGTTACTTTTTGCAAAAAAGGAAAAAAAAGGTCGATAGTGATGATAAAAAAATATTTAAGCCTTCTAGCCTCCTACATTCTGTAGTAGCTAAAAGGAAAAATCTGAGAGGGTCATTTAGTAGCCCATGACAAACTCTGGGATATGTCCTGTAAATACTTGTTGAAGAGTGCTTTGAAAACTATTGCTTTTTTATTTCTTTACTTTGTATATATGTTATATTATACAATTAAAACATTTTAAAAAAGATAGGTTTATAAACAACAACAGCAAATGAAAATCCTCTGCATAGAGATAAGTAGAACAGATGGCCAGGGTAACCAAATAATTGAAGGACATCTGGACTGCTTTTGGCAGTTAAAGAAACAACTGTGAAAAAGCATTATAGGTTTGTTGGGGATCAATTCATGTCCCACACGAAATGATTTACTAGGTCCTAACCCCTAGTCCTGTGGGTATGAACCCATTTACGAATAGGACCTTTGAAGATGTTATTAGTTAAGGTTTCCCCAAAGTAAATAAAAAAGGGGCTTAATCCAGTTTGACTGAAGTCCTTATAGTAAAGGAAATTGGACATGTGGTGGTAGTGAGGAGACCATGGGGAACAGCTGGAAGCTGGAAGTCAACAGAACCTGGAGGAGAAAGGAAAAGACATTGCTGCATGCATTGCCACATGATAGAAAAGCCAAGGAACTCCAAAGATGGCTGACCAGCCTGAAAATACTAACTCCAGGAGGAAGCAAGCCTTTTTGCCTCTGAAACCATGAACTAATAAAGTCCTATCATTAAGCCAATGCATTTTATGGTATGTGTTTTAGCAGCAAGGAAACTAAAACAAGGTCAAACGTAGATCCTTCTCAACTGTTGAATACAGCACAGAAGAAACCGTGAGAAAAAAAGTATGCTTTGCCATAGAAGGAGGTCACAGCAAATATATTAGTAGGGTTGAAAGTGGTGGGAGTGAGAGTGGCGGGATTTAGATGTTTTTTTCTTTTCAAAGGGGATAGTGGGAAAACAACTATTAAGACACCTATTATGGATCTTAGTGACCATTCTTCTAAATCTGGGTTGGTCCAGAAGTAATACATTTATAGAGCAGACAAAAACGTTTGTAAATGATGGATTGGAAAGGAAGAGGATCTGGTATCAGACAGACAAAGGTTTTAGTCCCAGAATTCCAGTATTTGGGAAGAAAGCACCATCTTGATGATGCCTTGACTTGAACTTTCTTTTGGCCTCAAAACCATAAACTAATCAATTCTCATTGGTTAAGCAACTCATCTCATGGTGTTTGCTTTGAGCAGAATAGGAAATGAAAACATGAAATACTCTCAATTGTCTTAATTTTCCCAGACTTAAAACAGCATTTTTAAAAATTGCTTAATCCTATTTTAATTAATGAATAGTCTTTTGTTAAATAAAATATGAAAAAAGTGCAATTTGAGAATGTAACATAAGGAAAAAACAAATAAAATAATATTTAAAAGAAATGAAATAAAAAACGTTCATGTCTCCTGATAAAATCTATAAAGCCATTATGGAGTAAGTATTATTTCTCTTCTCAGATCTCTTTATAATTATCTGAGTCATGTCTGTTTTTATAATTCCTCCTTAAGAAAATGGAGGAAGTCTTAAAGATGGGTAGCTTAACTACCCATCATATGTTTGAACCCTCTTTACCACATCTCCTCTAATGATTATACAGTCTGTGTTTGCCTGCACCAGTTTTCCTTAAAGATAACCCAATCCTCTATTTTGGCACTTTCTTGCCTATTTTTTTTTTCCTTTCTTATATTGAGCTAAAATATTTTCCCTTGAAATTTAAACAACCACTGGAAATTGTTTGTCTTCCTGCCTCGCTTGGGGCCACTTAGAAAATGTCTAATTCTTGTTCCACATGAAAGCTCTTCAAATATTTGAAGATATTAAACATTTATTGCATGACTCTTATCCTCTCCAGGCTGAACATCTGTCACTCCTCAATCATCTCTTCTGTGGCAAGGTCTCAAATCTAGACATGCCTCTTGTCTTTCCTTGCTTACATCACAGTCTGCCAATATCCCACCTGGAATAGTATTCCAGTGCACTGGATAAAACTTTCCTATAGCATGACCAGTGGAGACCACGGTGGGTTCTTTCCACCCTTGTTCTAAACAAATGAAGTTTCCCCCACCTTCCCCGATTCTAATCCCCTACAGCCCAAGAGAGTTTCTCTGTTACTTTTTGTATGTGTTTGTGTGTGTGTGTGTGTGTGTGTGTGAATATTTTAACTCATATTAGAATAACTTTCAATAGGAAAATCCTCAGATATTTTATCATAACTTCCATTTAGAATTAAAATCTCTTTCATCCTATTCATAAGCATTAAGTGTAAAAACACCCTCAAAAAATTATGTCAACCTCTAATGAGTGTTGTTCTGTTACATACAGTCCATTTCCCAAATGTCCTTCTGCCATGGACATTTGTGTACCAATTATATCATTCCTACTATTCACTACATCTCTTGAGTTTCTAATCATCTTTCCATAAGAACATGTATTCTTCCTACATTAAAATCATTAATAAAAATGGAAAACATATGGCCAGCAGCAGAGTGCATAGCAAACATGCTATATAATGACAACAGTGTACATTTATCATTGTGAATAAGGGGCTTCAATCATTTACTACTCATTCCAGTCATCTTTCCCTTCAGTTTATACTCCATTTCATCAACTGAAATTACAAATAAAACACCTATCTGAAGTCCATTTCCTTGCTCAGTTATGGATCAAAAAGCCATTCATTCATTTTCTTAGAAGGCTAGAAAATCATTAATCTGAAGAGAGTTGTATTCAGAGTAACTATATGTTCCCTTAAAATCTAATCACATATTTTGGCATTTCATTCTGTCTTTATTAGTACTAGTTCTATATTTTGATTCTCAATGCAATTATCCTGATAAAAAAGGAAATAAGGAATTCTGTTGTTTTTCCATTCATAAACATTTCACATTCATGATGAAGTTGTTTGGTTCATAACAGTTTTACTTTTGATTAAGTCCCATTTATCTAATTTTTCTTTTGTAGTTCAGGTTTTGTAAAGTTCAAGAAATCATGTATAATACAAGGTCCTGAAAATGTTTTCCTGTTTTTTTTTTTTAATATACATTTTATTTTATAGTTTGGGTTCTTACAAATCTTTGATCCATATCGAGTTGATTTTTGTATATGGTGTGAGATAGGGGACCACCTTCATTCTTTTGCATATGGATATACAGCTTTCCCAGAACCATTTGTTGAAGTGACTTTTATTTTCCTATGGAGTAGACATGGCATCCTTGACAAAGATGAACTGGCCAAAGGTGTGAGGGTTTATCTCTGAACCCTCAGTTCTTGGTCTATATATCTGTCTTTGTGCTGCTACCATGTTGTTCTGCTTACTATAGCTTTGTAATATTTTTTATAATCAGGAAGTGGAGAACAAAGCAAACTTTTATTTATTCTCACGATGGTTTTCACTATTTGAAACTTCTTACCTTTCTATATAAATTCAGTGATTGACATTTCCATTTCTGCAGAGAAGTATGTTGGAATTTTGTTTGGTATTGTATTGAATCTGATATTGAATCTGGATATTGTTGGAGGATTTGACTCAACAAAACTTAATCTTAAAATTCATAAACATGAACTGTCCTTTTTGTGTATTTAGATCTTAATTTCTTCATCACTATTTTCTCGTTTTTCATGTACAGGTCCTTTAGATCCTTGGTTAAATTTATTCCTTGATATTTGATCATTTTATTTGCTATTATAAATGGAACTTATTGTTTCCTCTTCAAATTGTTTAGTACTAATGTCTAGAAACACCACTGATTTTTGCATGTTGATGATGTGTCCCATTATTTTGCTGAATTCATTTATTAGCCATTGAGGCTTTATTGTGGATTTGCCAGGATTCTTCATGTGTAAAATCATATTATCTGCATTTTTAGGTTGCTTTTCTCTTTCTAAATCCTTCAGTTATGAAGTGAGGTCTCTGAATTGAGATTTTGCTTCTTTTTTAATGTAATCATTTAGAGCTGTAAATTTCCCTCTCAGTATGACTTTGCTGCATACCATAAGGTTTGATATTTTGTGTTTCCAACCTCATTTATCTCAAGATAAATTCCTGATTTCTGTGTTGATTTCTTCTTTGATCCATTGATGTTTTAAGAACATATCATTTAACTTTCATGTATTTGTTTATTTTATGGTTCTCCCTCTCTCTTTTATTTCTCATGTCATTCCATTATGGTCGGGGAAAGTGCTTTGTATGATTTCAATCTTTTTGAACTTTTTGGGGCTTCTTTTCTGACCTACCATGTGATCCATGCTGGAAAATGTGCCTTGTGCCCTTGAGAAGAATATGTATTCTGCTGTTTTAGGGTGCAGTGTTCTGTCTGTATCTATTCAGTCTAGTTCATTTATAGTATTGTTCACATTTTCTGTTTCCTTATTGATGTTTTCTCTAGATGTTCTATCCATTGGTGAAAGTGGTGTATTGAAGTGTCAAAGTGTTATTGTAGAATTGTCAGTTTTTCCCTTCAGCTCTGTCAATGTTTGCTTCATATATTTTGGGCCACTGTCATTAGATGCATAACATTTGGGTTATTATTTTTCATGTTGTATTGACCATTTTATTAATATATAGTGTCCTTCTTTGTCTCTTGAAACAGTTTTTGATTTAACATCTATTTTTTTGCTCAATATTGGAATGGCTACTCCAGCTCTCTTCTGGTTACTGTTTTCATGGGATATTTTTCCCCATTCTTCCACTTTCAATTTTTGTGAGTATTTGGATCTAAGATGAATCTTTTGTAAATCATGTAATGTTGGTTTCCAATTCTGCTAATCTGTGTCTTTTGACTCTGGAGTTTAATGCATTTACATTCAGTGTAATTACTTATAAGCTAAGACTTACTTCAGCCATTTATCCTTTGTTTCTTGTATATCTTACATATTTTTTTGTATCTCTTTGCCTTATCATACCCCTCTTTTGTGTATAGTTGATCCTTTGTGATACAACTGATTGCTTCTTTTCCATTTCTATTTCTATATATTTTTATCTTTTTTGGCATGGACAGGCTCTGGGAATCAAACCCGGGTCTCTGGCATGGCAGGCAAAATTCTGCCACTGAGCTACTGTTACACCACCCTCTCTCTATATTTTAAATGCTTTGCATTTACCCTGAGGTTTATATAAACAATGTAAGTCTGTAATCTACACTTCAAAATATACCGATTTAAATTCAATAGCATACACAATCTTTGCTCCTATACCTCTCTGTATCCCCTCTTTATGTTGTTTATGTTACACATTCTCTTTAATTTTGTGTGTTCATGGCGTAGATATATGATTATTTCTTATTTCAACGTTTTCTTAATCTTATAATAAATAAATAATGGAGGATACTTTACTATTGGGTTTTTCATACACCCATGTAATTATGTTTACTGCAGGCCTTCACTTTTTCATACTGCTCCAAGCTATTTTCTCTTATCTTTTCCCTTCAATCTGAAGAACTCCCTTTAGCATTTCTTGGTTATTAGCTCTTTCAGTTTTTATTTTATCCATGAATGTCTTAAATTGTCCCTCATTTTTGAAAGATGCTGTTGCCAGATATAGAATTCTTGGCTGGCAATTTGTCTTTTTTAAGATTTGTGAAATTTGTGGCCATTAATTCCTCAAATATTCTTTCTGCCCCTTTTTCCATCTCCTCATCTTCATTAGATAAATATCTCCTTGAGTCACTAGTTATTTTCCAAAGTTTAAGGGGAACACCTTGAATTAATAAAATTATACCTTCATGTTTATCATGTTTTATTGTTTTTAGGCTCTCTACCTTTGGGTTATAAATATGTGAGGACAGGGACAATGTCTGCTTCATTCACATTATACCCCAGACCAAAATACACAGAGTCGCTAAAAATATTTTTGAATGATTTGATGAAATTCATGATGACAAATATAGGATACAAGATTAACCACACTAGCTGTGTCTTTTCTTGCATAAAAAAGTATAAAGAAATGAGCTTCTAGTCAGGTAATAACTCCAGGCCAGGTTCTTCTCTGATGTCTCAAAGGTTGTTTTTTTTTTTTTTTTTTTCCAAAATAGAGCCATAACATCAAACATAAGAAGGAGAGTAGGAGAAGGGATAGGTGAAAGAGGTCTACATCTGTGAATCCTTGCTGATAGTGTTACAATCAAATAGAGGGGACATATATCAGTCATGCAGCCTTCAGACTTGTCAAACATCTTCTATATTTAGTACTTCAAAAAAGGAGAGAAAAAAATGAAGAGAAAGTAGTGTGTTTTGAAAATCAGTAAGGCTCTGTCTGTACCTTGTGTGTCCATTCTTTCTGCTCTGATACCTAGCTCTGAAGCACCAGGTGTTCCCACTGAATGATAGAAAGGTAAACGGAGAACAGATGTTTGAGGGTTACACATAGACTGTAAGTGATAGTGGATGCTGTGGGGAAGAGAAGAGAAAGCTAAATAGTACATGGTTGAGAACCTGTAAGAAGAAAGGAAGAATCAGAATAGGGTCTGGGAAAAATTCTCATAATGAGGGCCAGGTTGTGGGATGGTCAGTTCAAGTACTCTTTAAAGAGGAGTGTGCAGTCACTTTTCTAGGATGGTTTGAAGGTACCCAATTTTAGAAGATCTTAGGCATAGATTTCTCACACAACTTCCAGTGGATACAGAGAAGTGGACCCAGAGGATATACGTACTGTGCAAGGTCTAAGTTGTATCCTGACTGTACCCATCAAGAAAGGAAGCTGTCCCTGCTGCCACTGTGTGTGGGAAGGGTGTTTGCCATGCTCTGCCATACTCCCAGAGCCAATTACTCATGGTATAAGCATCCTTTGTGGCTCATGTTTGAGTAGAAGATTTGGGTGGCTGTATCTGAATGGCAGAGCTTCTGTCACATTCCTGTAATAATTGCAAAGAAGTCTGGGAAAGTGACTTACTAATTCTATCTCAGTCATGGAATGTAGAGCTCAAAAGATACAGGTGGAGGCTACCCATGTTAAAAAAAAATAAAAGATACTGGATGGCCACAGACTTAACAGTTGTCCTAGATGCTGCCTTACAATGCATGGCTTCAGGAGAGATTCAGCTCTCTGTTATCTATATCTGTGTGTTAACTTAAGCTTGGACCAGATTTGGGAGTTATTTATTCACTCAGTTCATTTACGGAACACTACCTAATATACAAAGTGAACCTCTTTACTTACTTGATTCATCTTTGAAAAGCTGTCAATCTGGCAAACAAGGACAGCCTTTGGTGTCTAATAGGCTTAGTTCAGTCTCCCAACCACCTCCTGCTTGTTGGTTTTGTGAGCTTTGTAAAATTTAATAGCTCTCTCATTTTTTCATATTTAAAATATGCATATTGATATATACCTCACAGCATGTTGGTATCAAATCTGAAAAAAATCAAGTTCTAGTCACAATATGAAAAGAAGGTGATTGAATTCATTCAGTACTTATGTATCCATCAGGATGCTAGAAAATGCATATGGAAAGATGAGTAAGTCATCCATGAATAAGTGTTCCATCCTTTCAAATAGCTAAGATTAAGTCAAATAATTAGAATAGAATTGTTAGCATGCTTTAATAGAGCTATGAGCAGGATGTTACAGAAGTACCTGAGGGGGCATGGAAGTCTCTTCCTGAGTAAATCCAGGTGGGCTTCTCAGGATAAGTAAAATATAGAACATTTACCTGAAGAGTAGGTAGGAATTTACAATATAATTAGGGAAGTATGTATTTTAAATTCATATTCAGCCTCCTCTAATAAAAAAGGCCATAAATGACTGTGAGAGAATATCTTTTACTTACATTTTGAGTCTGTGGAAATCCATTGCTTTACAGAAATCTGTTCTCTCTGCCTAGACCTGCCCTGCCCAACAGAGCAACCATGTGACACATGGTATTATTGTGTACTCGACAGGTGGCTAATCCAAAATGAGATATGCTGTAAATGTAAAATAGTCAATGGCTTTTGAAACTTAGTACAGACAAGAGTATATGAAATATCTCATTAATGTCTTTGCTTATACATTCAAATGATATTTTGGAAAATTGAGGTAAATAAAGTAGATTAAAACTAATTTTCCCATTTCCCCATTCCAGCCTTGGCTGAATGTATGCCTTTTAACAAAGTCCCCAGGTAATTCATATGTACCACAAAGTCTGTGAAGTCCTCCTGTAACTTACTACCCTAAAATATCCCCTTGTTCCTCCATCCGTAAAGGTTTCATTTCTGCAGCCTCTTCTCCTAGACAGGCTGACATGGTAAGGGTTGTCTGACTATATAAAAGGCAAACTTAGAATTCTGAAAATCATGTTACCCTGGATCAAGTTTATTTTTAGTGTTGACGTGGAATTCAATTGTTAAAACCCCATACTCAGAAAGCTTAGAAAACTAAAAGCTTCATTTTAGAGCAGACTTTTGTCATCAGTATTGAGCAAGAGGCAGACTCAGCAGGTCCTTTCTGGTCCTCAGGGCTCCATCGGCCTCCTGCAACTCCTTTGTTCACCTGCCATTTTTTCCAGTCTCTGCACCCTAAGCTGTTAGCAGACCCCCTTCCCCAACCCCTCCTTTTCCATCCTGCCTTCCACTCCCCTATATCATCCCTGCTGATCATCCCCTCAGGCTCTGCTTTCTGCTTTCTCTCTTGTGACAGCTAATTTTGTGCAAAAGTGATCTCAGTGTAAGGTGTTTGTGGTTGATAATAGCTTAATATTTTACCTCTTCCGTAGTTTTATTGCATTTTAATAAGGGGTTCCTGGAATTAAAATGGCCTATCGTAACCAGAAGAAAAGAAGCAGGAAAGGTAGAATTTTGGGCATCATGCCAGGCCAATGAGAAAGATATTTTGGCAGAAAGGTCCCCTGACATCATTCTGTTTTCTCTTCCCATAGGCCAAATTGATCAGCATTGTCAGCCATATATTTATTGAGTGTGAAGATTAAATATCTAGAAATTGTCCTTATATGAGATAACATAGATACACACTACAGGAAAAAAAAGAGGGAAATCATTGAAAAATGCTAGTTAACTTGTGGTTTAATATCATGCCAATATTTTTTATTATGAAGAATATGAACAACTGAGAACTGGGATTGGATATTTTCTTCTTCTCTTACAGTTGAGTAATTTGTAATATTCCCCTTTTAAAACTTTTTTCTAAAAAAACTTACAGTGGGCAATGCAGCTGTGGCTCGGTGGCACAATTCTCATCTGCCATGGCAGAGACCAGGGTTCAATTCCTGGAGCCTGCTCATGCCAAAAAAAAAAAAAAAAAAGTTGAAGTATGATACAAAGAAAAAAGTATATGATACAATGGATTATTGCAAATCAAATATCCAAGCAATCTCCAGCCTGGTTAAGAAAGTCGTTCCCAATAACTATAGCTTAGTTTGAGTGTTTTTTATTTTGAATTTTATGTCTGACTTCTTTCACTTATGTTTCTAAGATTCAGCTATGTTGTTTTGTGCTGTAGTTTTTAAATTCTATAGCTAAAATTAATCCACTGTAGGAGGATATACTGCAGCTTATTTATACACCCTACTACTGGTGCACTTTGGGTTGTTTTTAGCTTAGGGTTTTAAAGAGTAATGTTGCTAATGCATATTCTTGCCCGTGCCTTTTTGTGCTCATGTATATCTTTATATGTGCAGATATTCCTGATAGGTGAGATTTCTTGTTATTAGATTTCTAATAAGTTTTTACTTTGAATATTAAAGCTAGTAAGTTTTAATATTCTTGATAGGTGAGATTGCTTGTTATTAGCTTTCTAGATAGATTTTACTTTGAGTAGTGGAAAATAATATTTACCTTTCACTTAAACACCTGTAGGTAAACTGGGGTGCCTTTGCTTCAGACTGGCATATATCTTGCTTCTAAAACCAGTGAATTTCCCTTGGTGTATTCTTCTCATGGAGATGGCAGAATCAAAAGAGCACAGACCTTCCTGCACATGTATTTCATGCCTCTGTGCACAGCACATTCATTAACATTTCATTGGCCAAAGCAAGTGACATGGTCATCCTAAAACTAAAGGTTAGGGAAATGCACTCCACCCACCATCAGGCCATGGCAGGGATGTAGATATATCATATTAGTACAGAGAAAAACTAGGACCAGTAGTCCAACATGCAAAATATATTATGCATATAGCTTTAGTAGAAAGTCCCATTGAGTTTTTGAAACTGGTAAACTATTTTGCACTCCATCTGTAGTGTAAAAGAGATCTCATGGCTCCACAAGCTTAACACTGTTAAAAGACTGGCTGCAGTCTTTTAAATTAAATTTGTTATTCTTCTTGTTGAGCACTTGTATATACTCGTTTGATGCGAAACTCAATTCTGTTGCCTACTTTTCATTTGACAGTGTTACCTCTTCCTGATTGATTTGTAGGAATTCTTTTCATATTCTGGATATTAACCCTTTGTTGTTACACATACTTTCTCCTACACCATGGCTTGCATTTTGTTCTCTTAATAATGCCTTTGATGAACCAAATTCCTGTCTTTGAATATAGTCCAATTTTAATAAATGTACCCCAGTTTTTCAGTGTTTTTTAGTTAGGATGTTGATATTAATGTTTAAGAGGTCTTAATATTTGCCAACCTGAGAAGATATTCTCCTACACTCTCTACTAGATTATTTATTGTTCAGTTTGTCATACTTAGATTTATAATATAACCAGAATTTATTTTTTTCTACACTGAGAGGTTTCAGTCAATTCCATTATTTTCCATATTTATATCCCATTGACAGGGTTATTTATTGAAAAGATTGTTTTTCTCCCTTCTGTGATATACCAACTCTGTCATTAAAAAAAAAAATAGGTTCATAATGTGCCATTCCTCTATTTTATTAACTTATTTTTCAGCCCATGTGTGAATACCACCTTATCTTAATTAATGTGGACTGACACTAAATCTTGATGTATGGTAGGAATTGTCCTTTTTCAACATTGTCTCAACCATTCTTGACTGTGTTCTTCTCTATGTAAATTTAAAATCAGATGGTGAAATATCCCCCACCCCCCAAAAAAAACTATTTGGTGTGTGTTATAGATGAGTTAGAAAAAAATTGACATCCTTACAATATTGAATTTTCCAATCCATAAACATGGCATGTACTTCCACTTATTTAGATCATTTTTAATTCTACTTATCTTAAGTAGAGATCTTGTGAAACTTTTCTCAGATTTATCCTTTGACATTTTTTATGGTATGGTAAATAATAATTTAAAAATTTTTCCTTATCTGTTTGTTGTTCATATATAGGAATAAAACTGATTTTTTTGGTTGATTTTGTTGCCAGAAAACTTGCTGAATTCATTTACGTAATCTATTATTTTAGCAGTAGCTTCTTGGAATTTTCTACATACTCAGAGGATATTTTCCATGAATAATGATTTTCTTCTTTCTGAAATTTTATATTCATCAGCCATTATTTTTGCCTAAATAAGCAGATTAGAACCACCAATGTAATGTTGAATAGAAGTGGTGTTGGTGACTTCATTTGTTTGTTTGTTTGATTTAATCTTGTATCCAATTTCAGAGGACCTGATTTTAGTGTTTAGATTTTGTTTAGATCAAGCAAACTACCTTCTATACCTGGTTTTCTAAGGGTAGTTTTTGAGATTTTGTAGTTTTTTTTTTTTTTTTTTTAATATGAATGGATATTGTTTGGTGGTAGTTTATGGTTTACAAGGAATTAGTCTATTTAATCTACGTTGTCAAGCATATGTGTATATGGTTATTTGTAGTATGCTCTATTATCTTTTGTTTTCTGAAAGGTCTGTAGTGATAGCTGCTGTATCATTTTTTTCTTGTTGTTGGTAATTTGTGTCTTTAATTTTTCTTTTTCAGTCTTGCTAGATGTTTGCCAACTTTATGGACATCTTCAAAGGACTGGCTCTCAGTTACATTGATTTGATACCTTGTTTTTCTTTCCAATTCCATTGACATCTGATCTTATAGTAATTATTTCTTTTATTCTGCTTGCTGTGAATTTATTTTACTCTTCTTTGTGTGGATTCTTGAGATGGGAGCTTAGATCGTTGAGTTGCATCTTTTCCTCTTTTCTAATGTATGTATTTAGTGTTATAAATTTTCTTCTCAGCATTGCTTTAGCTGTTTCCCATACATTTTAAAATATTTTTTAACAGTTTTAAATTGTGAAATATAACATAAATACAAAAACCAATAAACTTCCAAGTACATTTAAAAAGTAGTTATGGACAGATTTTAAAGTTTAATTACAGTTCCATGATTTTTCTTTCCTGTTTTCTTCTAACTGCTCCAAGATACTGAAGATCAAAAGAAATATCAATATAATGATTCAGCAGTCATACTCATTTAAGTCTTATTTTCTCTGTTATACTCCTCATTCTCTTTTTTCTTTCTCTTGTGTGATAAATAACATATATACAAAAAGGCAATACATTTCAAAGTACATCACAACGATTAGTTGTAGAACAGATTTCAGAATTTGTATGGATTACAATTCCACAACTTTAGGTCTTTACTTCTAGCTGCTCTAAGATATTGGAGACCAAAAGAGATGTCAGTTGAATGATTCAGCAATCATACTCATTTGTTAAACCCTACCTTTTCTGTATACCTTCACCATCACCTTTGATCTTTCTCCCATTCTTTAGGAGTATTTGGGATATGACCATTCTAACTTTTTCCTGTTGGAAGGGGCTGTTGATAATATGGAATAGGGGCTGGAACTAATTGATGTTCTGGAGAGATTAACTCCTCTGCATTTCAGGACTTGTCTGGTCCAGGGACCCATCTGGAGGTTGTAGGTTTCTAGAAAGTTACTCTAATTGAATGGAACCTTTGTGGAATCGTATATATTGCCCTAGGTGTTCTTTAGGATTGGCTGGAAAGATCCTGATTGGGATTTGGCAGGTTATGTTAAATAGCAATGTCTAACTGAAGCTTGCATAAGAGTGACCTCCAGAGTAGCCCCTTGACTCTATTTGAATTCTCTCAGCCACTGATAACTTATTTGTAACACTTATTTTCCCCCTCTTGGTCAGGATGGCACTGTTGATCCCACAATGTCAGGGCCAGACTCACCCTTGAGAGTCATCTCCCATGCCACCAGAGAGGCTTTCACCCGTGGATGTCATGCCCATGCTGCAGGGAGGGCAGTGGTTTCACTTACAAAATTGGGCTTAGAGAGAGAAAGAGAGGCCACATCTGAGCAATGAAAGAGATCCTCTGGATGTGACTCTTAGACATACCTATAGGTAGACTAAGCTCCTCCAGTACATACATAAGCTTCACAAGAGCAAGCCTAAAGATCAAGGGCTTGGCCTGTTGATTTGGTTGTCTCTAATGTTTGACACAGTATCAGGGGTTTCCCCAGTGGTAAAGTTTAATAGTTCCATATTTTATCTCCCATCCCTCAAGGGACGCAGCCAATACTCTTTGATTGTCTGGTTAATGTACTCTGGGATGTATCCAGGCATTACATTAAGCTATATAGGATTACCATACAGTTTTATATACTATATTTTATTTTCACTGAGTTCAATATATTATTTGATTTCCTTGACATTTCCTCTTTGACCTATGGATTATTTATAAGTATGCTGTTTGTTTCCAATAACTTGGAAATTTTCCTGTTATTCTGTTATTGATTCTATTTTAATCTGTTATGGTCAGAGAACACACTCTGTATATAATTTCAATTCTTTAAATTTGTTGAGAAGGTTTGTTTTAAGAACAGGATATGATCTATTTTGGTATGTGTTCTGTGAGCACTTGGGAAGTATGTGCATCTTTCTATTGTTGAGTTGTTGCTCTATATATGTAAATAAAATAATGTTGTTTAGTGTTGACATCCATTTATATCCTTGTTCCTTTTCTCTCTAGTGGTTGTATCCACTAAGTCTCCAACTAGAATTATAGGTTTGTTTATTTTTCATTTCAGTTGTATCAGATTCTGCTTCACATGTTTTGAAGCTGTGTAGGGTATGAATACATTGTAAGATGATTTTGCCTTTCTGATGGATTGACCCTTTTATGATTATATAATTTCCCTCTCTGTTGGCAAATTTTGCTGTTAAATCTGCTTTACCTGATATTAATATTGATACACCAGTTTTCCTTTTATTAAGGTTTGCATTACATATCTTTTCCATTTTTTTTTTATTTTCAACTTGTCTGTATCATTGCAACTAGTGAATTTCTTATAAATAGCATATGGTTATCATATTTTTAATCTATTCTGTCAATCTCCATCCTTTAACTGGTATAGTTAAGCCATTTATATTTAATGTATTTAATTTATATGCCAGGGCTTGTCTGACATTTTATTTTTTGTTTTCTCTTTGTTCTCTGCTTTTATTTATTTATCTTTTTTCTTTTTTTTTCTTTTTTTTTTTTTGCCTTCCTCTAGGTTACTTAGTTTTGTAAACTGGATTCCTCTATCCTCTCAGTTTATGATCAAAGAAATACTCTACAACATTTTCTGTAACTGATGGCCTTAGGGAAGAACTTTGTTTCTAACTCCTGCACCAGCAATCTCTTACCTAGGCTGCAAGGCCACTTGCTGGAGGTAGCATGTTTCTTTTCAAAGGCTTCCCCAGCTTCTGTTCCTGCTCTCGGCAGCCTTTGTTTGGAATGATATCTCCATTAGAGGCCTTCTGCAGGTGCAGATCTCCATGTGAGAACCTATAGCTCCAGAGGGGCTCTACAGCTCATGCCCCTCATTGTGTCTGACTGTGACAGTCTCCTGCAGCAAAGACACTATACCAGCAAATCTTCCTGAGAACAGTCTAGAATGTATGTTGTTCTCTAGAATCTATGTTGTTGGCTGTCCTGGGGTCAGACTCCCCAGAGCGGCAGCATTGGTCCCCTGGAACCAGCAGAGAGATGTGGGCTGATATGAACTAAGCCACTAGGATCTCTTTGTATGTTACTTTCTCTGTAATCCAGATAGCATTAAGGAGTCCATAGCCTTCAGAGACCCAAGAAAACTTGGCTCAAATCTCCGATTTCACAGCAGGAGAAAAACAATGCATATGTAATTCCTGTGACTTTCCAAGACTTATATTCTTATTGCTCTCTTTCCTGCAGCTCTGATTTCCATGGTGGGAACAGTGTTTTCCTTTGTCCTGAGTCAGCCCAAAACTTAAATTTAGCCAATTTTCAAAACCTTTCCATCCCTGACAGGATTTATATTCTTCTTAGATTTCACTGAATTAGTTTAGGTTCAAGGAAGGGGTTACATCAGCCCACACACAGCCCTTCTTTTTCTCTTCCTGGCCTCTCACATGCTTCCGCCTTCAAAACTCTTTTCCATCCCCTTCCTTTGAGGACTGAATTCAGCTTGACATCAGCTCTTCTAGATGTCCTCTGCTGTCTCCCTAAATAAGCAACTTTCAATGTGCTTCTAACAAAGCACTCATTATTATACAGAGAAATTATCTATTTATTTTTATATATTTCCCTAAGATTATAAACACTACATGAACAGAAACCATCTTTGCTTTTTAGCGTTGTAGACTCTGTCTAATAAAGTGAGTTGCACATATTAAGCACTCAGGTGTTTATTGAATTCATTATTGATGAATATATTGATAAGTGCATTGCAATTGTATCCATGCTGATTCAGGTATGGTTTAACTTGTTCAAGAGAAACTGACCAGTAAGTCTACATTGCAGTAGACTTACAATATAGTCTGCTATACACACTCATGCACATACACACACACACAAACATACACACACACACACACACACAACTGAGGTAAGATTTAAGTAACACTTTGAGAAAATTCTAATAAACACACTATTTTTTAAAGAACTTTGGATTGACTGTTAATATCCAGGAGATTTATGCTAGCACAGTGCTATATAAAAATAGCTTCCCTGTAATACCACTTTTCATACATTTCAGATTTAGGGATAGACTGATACTAGAAATATTCAACTGTCATAAGACTTCTTAAAGTCACCTGGAAAAATTCACCTTCCTACTATTTTTTCTCATGATATATTGTTGTGATTTTAAATTATTCTAATTTCATATTAAAAACAAAATATTTAAAAATAATTTTAAATTCATGTTTGTTTTGCTAGCAGAATGAAATAAAGTACTTTTGGAAATTATCTAGAACACCTTAATGCTTTTTAATTAAGAATTTTATATTCTGTATGGTTATTGCAAAATATCCTATCAAATCTTCTATGATTTACTTGTTGGGTAGAAAGTATTCCCACATGGGTAAATATAAATAGCAGAAGTGATTTAGTTTTTAATATAATTTCATGATTAATTTGAAGCAATATTAAAAAGAAATCCCAAATAATATAACTTGAGTTTGTATTATGCTTCCTTTTCTTTCAAAGCATTACTAATATGATACTTATGTTTATTCTTACAGAGTTCCTATGCATTGAATAGCATATATTATTATCTCCATCTTACAAATAAGGTTAGATGGTTGGCCAATAGTAACATATAATTAGTGATAGATTTGAGGCTTAAAAACAGGCCTTTTATAATTTCTTGTTGAATTCTTCTGGAGGGGGAGAGTGAAAAGACATATTCAAAAAGAAACAATTATTTAAAATGAAACATTGTGTTTCAAAATAAGTGTTAAGATGGTAGATACCTCCAAGAATAGGGCTCCATTTTGCTTTTCTGTGCAAATCATATAGCAGGCAGCTAAGACCATTTCTGCCTGATAAAGCTTTGTGTATATTTGGTCTCTGCCTTGGGAAGATAAATGAGCTCACTTCAGAGTTGAGTCTATAGGCAGATGATTGAAATTCAGGAAGGGGTTTATATGCATTCAATAGAGTATTTCTGTCAGTGTGTTTCTGCATGAGAGGTCTCAAAGGGAGTGAATGGAGGAAACAGAAGAGAAGATTTTGTTTATTGAGAGGAAATGAAAGGGATTAGTTTCTATGGAGGCCAGCCAGGTGACATAGATTTCTAACACTGGAATGTGTACTCTGATGGACACACTTTAAAAGAGGGAAAGAAACCTTGGATAGAGAGCCTGGCTTTAGTTTCTAACCAATTCATATCAAGTTTCTTTGAAGAGGTTTTCTCATCCCAAGAGAAGCCTTTATTTAATATATGTCTCATGTGCCAGGCTTACATAGGGCTTAGATAATTACACAGAGCATTTCTCGTCTACATTAATCAGCATGCTCCTGGCCTCAGCAGGCTCTTCTTTGGACCTTTGAGTTTAAATAAACAAACATGAAATCTGTAAGACTCACATGTGAAGAGCCCCTCACAGAGAAAATATTCTTATTTCCTTGTGAAATTGAAATACAACTCTATGTGTTTTCAAAGAAAGTGCAAGTAATTCCGCAAAATTTCTCTTCTGTGAAAAGAAGATTAGTTAAAGTACAAAGGAAACTAGAAAGATTGTGCGGTTGGCCATGCACTGAATGGATTTAGAATGGCTGGCAGTTGCTAAATCTACACTAGATTGACCACTTTGCAAATGATATTTCCCATAACTTCAGCCTTTGGTGCAATCATAAAGAATGAAGTTCTTTTGAAGGTAAGAAATGTATGCTGTAAATTTTTTTAGCTTTTACATCCCATTGCATATCTGTGTTTATATATCTCTGTCATAATTATGCTTTCATTTAATGTCTTCATAAGCTAGTGCTGATTTATCTTTTAAGATTCATCAGTCAATATTCACTCCTCTCAATTGTAGCACATAACCACACTGAAATGATCTAAATTCATTTTTTGTTCCAAACTTTCTTTAATATCTGGCTTCTGTCTTTCAGTTTTCCTCTGTTCTCATTTTTTTCCTAATTCCAGTGCTCTGTCTTCCAGACCACAGTTCGTGCCCTTCCAACTATATACTGGAAGTCCTTCTATGCTCTGTTAACACCTAGAATTTTTATTGTCGTGGTTCTCATCAATTTGTCCTCTATCTGCTTTATAACATAGTTTTGGTCAGCATTTCTCCCATTAAATCTTCGTCAATTTTGCATGATTAGAAAATATATCTGACTCATATGTAATTTTATCTTTATCAAGCCAAGTGCCCGGCACAGAGTAGGAGTTCAATAAATTCTTATTGAATGAGTAACATAATAAATTATAAAGGAAGGAAAAATATGAAAGTGATATTATGAAGGAAAGGCCCTAAAAAGTACTTCCCCTGCATTCTCCAGCTACCTGTTGTTGAATCCTATGTATAACTCCAAGACCATCCACTGCCTGAACTAATCAATTAAGATTAAAAGGGTAGAGTTGAATGTTCCTTTTGGGTCGAAGGAAATGATGGAAAGAGGAGAATGTAATTCAAGGGAGTGGTGAACATTGAAGAGAAAGGGTTCTAATGGGCATAGTCCTAATAAATTGGAGAGTGTGCAGGGAAGGTTTGACCTCAAGACTGGGACAAAATAGAAAGAGAAATTATTTAGAAGTTGTGCAAACTTGTTGACAGCACTGTCACAGATAATGAGATAAAAAGGTAAGAAACAATAGTAAACAAAAGATTCATTAATTTTTCCAGATACTCTGATTCAGTATCATAGGGTATGACCAGGCTACTGTATTAAAAAAAAAAAAAAAATCGCTACAGATGCTTATCTACTCATGATGATCAATCATTAAAGCATGCACATACACACACACACACACACACACACACACACACAAAACGCTATTCTAGAACAGCAAATGTTAACTTTAAAAACCATGTAAGAAAGGCATCTTTCATGGAGTGTCAAGTTTCTGTAGGTCTCCTGGAATTATGTTTTTATCTTATCAAGATTGTCCTACTCGAAAGAGATACTACCTCTCCTGGGAATGTCCCTCATTCTTTCTTATGGAAATCTCCCATTCACTCTGACAAGCTGTTCAAACATTCATTTCTCTGTAAAGTTTTAAACTGTAATCCCCACTAGATAAAATTTATCAATTTCTCTTCATGACTTAGACATTTAAACATATTTTAGTTGAAAACATAATATATTCTGCTCTTTACATGTATGCTACCTTTCATTAGACCATAAGTTTCTTAATGCACAAATGAGGACTTATTGTTCTGAATCCAAGAACCTTGCACATGTTAAATACTCAAATTTATTTATCTCTTTTTCATAGCACTGTAAATTCCTTTTTTGTTCCATACTTGCCAAAGAAGAGAACTAGAAGTACCTAGTCAATTACAACACCTGGTGACTTTTAAAACTTTCTAGTCTCTTCCTAACAGACACAACAACTCTGAATAAAATCACACTTCTCTGATGAAAGTTTAAAGGGATTGTCCTGTTCTTCAGAAACCTGAAGAAAAATGTTCTCTCTGAATGGGAATGCAAAACTTGCAAGTCATTCAATCTTCAGTGTGTGTACTGAATTGTGTGAGCATCACATAATAAAATACTAATGAAAACTAAATAAAAATTAGCTAATGAAAGCTAAATGAAAATACGAATATAAAGGATTTCATAAATCTTGGGCCAGAAAGTTCTGTCACTGGACAGAGCTCTCTGTGGGGCTATCACCCCCAAATCTCATTAGTTATAAATGCCTACTCATGTGGCCCTTCTCATCCCAACACATTCTGATTCTTCTCACTCAGCTTTATTCTTCCTGGAAGGAATAGAATAGTCCCCAAATTAAAATATTTTGATATATTATGAATAATATTAATTAGGGATAGTACCTGCTTTTTACTCATCCTCAGTGTTTATCTTTACAACCTATGTTTCAGTGTTCTTTTCCCTTTTATATTTCTTTCTTCCCTCCCTCTCCTCTCTATGAACTGATCTGGACCTGGTCTTATCAACATCTCAATAGGTGATCTCACTGTTGCTTATTTCTGTCTTTAAGGTCATTTGTATTTATGAAATTTCAAAATAGTAAATTATTTCTAGGTAGAGACTGCTCCAAGTTTGGACTGGTACAGTTCTTCAGGATTCTTCTTTGTTAAACATACTTATGACAATGGACCTATTAGAAAACTCTCAAGAACAGGCTTCTTCTGAGTTCCTCATATTTTGTGGTCTTAGTTGATATAAAACCTTTAGCCTCATTTATTGTGCATATTTTCTATTATTTATGTAGAAGGGATGCAATTTTGAGATGTATAACTTAAAAATAGCTGATGCATTTGTTCCATGGGTTGTTATCTAAGTAGCATAACTAGGGCACCTCAGATCAATTATCCTTTCTTATATCTACTTTCTAGATACTACTCTATTCCAGTGTTACAATGTTCTCATTCATATACTCTTCCTGGGTAGAGTACGCATTTCTCTTAATTAATCATTTAGAAGTTCTTCTTTGTTATTTAATCTAGAAGTTGATTATGTACTACTGTTGGATATGTTTAAGTGTATATCTTATCTTGTGTTTTTCAGAAGATGCTTATAAGACCCAGGTTAGGATCGACAGTGAACCAGCTTATTTGGATATCTTAGACACTGCTGGTCAGGTATGTGATTTTTCTTAGACTTCACCATCCTCCAGGACCAGCTTACGTTTTGGCTTCAAATATACTTACCATGATGTAGAAGATGAGTTTAACTATTCAAACCGAAGAAGAACATGTTTTCAGTGGTGTTCAGCAATTAGATACAGAATGGAAAAAGGCACTGTTGGCAGGGAAATGTGACTCATTGCCAGGAAGAATAATTCAACATTCCCTTAATTTTCTCAATATAAAAGTAAAAGTATATGGACTCTCGTTATCAGTACTACCTTAATATTCTTTCATCAACAGTAACAAAGGTACTACACAAATACTAGGGATGAATAATAGGGCAGGATAAAGGGTATAGGATATTTGGGTTTTTTTTTCTTTCTGTTTATTTTTGAAATAATGAACATACTCTAAAATTGATCGTGGCAATGTTGCTGAGAGCCATTGATTGTATACTTTGGATGGTTTATATGGTATTTGAATATATTTCAATAAAATTGTATTAAAAATAAAATTATAGGCATAATATTGCTAAAAATTTTAATTGAATACTCAAAAGAAAGGTCTACCTAGCAAACATGCCCATGAAACCAAGGCTTTGTCAATGGAATAGGTTGATATAATCAAAATTTAACATGATCTAATGGTCTGGAATGCTAAGTCTCAAATTCATTGCACAGAGATAGTATTTTCAGAAAACAAACCTGTAGTTTTATCTGGTTTGACAACACTTACTGTGAGAAAAAGCTCTAGGGGTCTTTATGTCCTAGGCAATATGGTGGAATAGTAAACTTTTTTATTGGAAACATCTAGAAAGGGTAAATGTAATATGACAAACATGTTTTAAATGCAAAGATGAACTTAAACAAATGTATTTGAAATCATTGGAGTGACAAACAGAGGTATGAAAACCATTCTTAATATTAATAAAATTAATAATATAAGGGCTTAAATCTTAGTATCTTTTTTTATTAATTAAAGAAAAAAAGAAATTAACACAACATTTAGAAATCATTCCATTCTACATATGCAATCAGTAATTCTTAACATCATCACATAGATGCATGATCATCATTTCTTAGTACATTTGCATCAATTTAGGAAAAGAACTAGCAAAACAACAGAAAAATATATAGAATGTTAATATAGGAAAAAAATAAAAATGATAATAATAGTTAAAAAAAAAGAAAAGAAAAAAGAAAAAAAGACAAACAAACAAACAGACAGACAAAAAAAAAAAACCTATAGCTCAGATGCAGCTTCATTCAGTGTTTTAACAGGATTACTTTACAATTAGGTATTATTGTGCTGTCCATTTTTGAGTTTTTGTATCTAGTCCTGTTGCACAGTCTGTATCCCTTCAGCTCCAATTACCCATTATCTTACCCTGTTTCTAACTCCTGCTGGACTCTGTTACCAATGACATATTCCAAGTTTATTCTCGAATGTTGGTTCACATCAGTGGGACCATACAGTATTTGTCCTTTAGTTTTTGGCTAGACTCACTCAGCATAATATTCTCTAGGTCCATCCATGTTATTACATGCTTCATAAGTTTATTCTGTCTTAAAGCTGCATAATATTCCATCGTATGTATATACCACAGTTTGTTTAGCCACTCCTCTGTTGATGGACATTTTGGCTGTTTCCATCTCTTTGCAATTGTAAATAACGCTGCTATAAACATTGGTGTGCAAATGTCCGTTTGTGTCTTTGCCCTTAAGTCCTTTGAGTAGATACCTAGCAATGGTATTGCTGGGTCGTATGGCAATTCTATATTCAGCTTTTTGAGGAACCGCCAAACTGCCTTCCACAGTGGTGGCACCATTTGACATTCCCACCAACAGTGGATAAGTGTGCCTCTTTCTCCACATCCTCTCCAGCACTTGTCATTTTCTGTTTTGTTGATAATGGCCATTCTGGTGGGTGTGAGATGATTTCTCATTGTGGTTTTGATTTGCATTTCTCTAATAGCCAGGGACATTGAGCATCTCTTCATGTGCCTTTTGGCCATTTGTATTTCCTCTTCTGAGAGGTGTCTGTTCAAGTCTTTTTCCCATTTTGTAATTGGGTTGACTGTCTTTTTGTTGTTGAGTTGGACAATCTCTTTATAAATTCTGGATACTAGACCTTTATCTGATATGTCGTTTCCAAATATTGTCTCCCATTGTGTAGGCTGTCTTTCTACTTTCTTGATGAAGTTCTTGATGCACAAAAGTGTTTAATTTTGAGGAGCTCCCATTTATTTATTTCCTTCTTCAGTGCTCTTGCTTTAGGTTTAAGGTCCATAAATCCGCCTCCAATTGTAAGTTTCATAAGATATCTCTCTACATTTTCCTCTAACTGTTTTATGGTCTTAGACCTAATGTTTAGATCTTTGATCCATTTTGAGTTAACTTTTGTATAGGGTGTGAGAGATGGGTCTTCTTTCATTCTTTTGCGTATGGATATCCAGTTTTCAAGGCACCATTTATTGAAGAGACTGTTCTGTCCCAGGTGAGTTGGCTTGACTGCCTTATCAAAGATCAAATGTCCATAGATGAGAGGGTCTATATCTGAGCACTCTATTCGATTCCACTGGTCGATATATCTATCTTTATGCCAATACCATGATGTTTTGACCACTGTGGCTTCATAATATGCCTTAAAGTCAGGCAGCGTGAGACCTCCAGCTTCGTTTTTTTTTCCTCAAGATGTTTTTAGCAATTCGGGGGCACCCTGCCCTTCCAGATAAATTTGCTTATTGGTTTTTCTATTTTTGAAAAATAAGTTGTTGGGATTTTGATTGGTATTATATTGAATCTGTAAATCAATTTAGGTAGGATCTTAGTATCATAGTATAGATACTAAGAGATAAGGAGATAAGGTGAATACAAGGCAGGTAGTTGGAATTCAATCCAGCAAAAAGCAAGATCCTAAATGATTTCACCCTCAGTGAAAGAAAGGATTTAAAACAATCTATCTTTTAGCATATTGAGATGACAGAGATTGTTTTGTCTTGCCCTAGACTAGATAGAACAAAGATAATTTATTCTGAAAATTTGTAAATAGAGGCCTGCCTTCATATGTGTGTAGGTTCACAAGTATAATACATGGAGGGTTTTACCCTCAAAGTCAGGAAACTACCATAAAAATTGATTCCAGGACAGTGATAGCTGGGATACTTAACAGAAGCAAATGCTAAATTGTCCTGAATGGACATATCCTCAAGCACAGCTATACAGGACTCCTGCAGTGAAGATTGATAGTGAGCTCAAAGTCCCAAATTACAGAACCTACAAAAAAACAATTCACTATAAATGGGAATCAAACACATAATACAATTGGGTTGAATTTCAACCAATAAAACAATTTGATGGAAACTAAAAATACTTGTTTATTAAATAACAATTCACTTTTAAAAACATTGTCAAAAAATAACTTGCAGAATATCAATATAATTAAATGAAAGCTCTTAAAATGAAAGAATATTGAAATTATAAATAGACATGCTGAAAAGAAATTTTGTGAAGTGGAAGATGAATATGAGAAAATGACCCTGCATGCAGTAAATAGTGGCAAAGAAATAGAAAATATGAAAGAGAGGTTTGAGGATTGTGCAAGAAAGTATGCCATATTTCTAACAGTACTTGTAGAAAAAGAGAATAGAAAAGTGTTGATATTTAAAGAGATATGGATGAGAATTTTTCAGAATTCATAAGACACAGGACTTATAATCAGGAAACACAGTTAATCCAAGTAGAACAAATAAAATGATCCAAGCAGATAAAACATAGCAGATTACCTTTAAAAGACAAAGTAATTAGACCACTGTTGTCTCAATTATAATAGCTCAGACCAAAAAAACAACAAAATATCATCAAAATGCTGAGAGAAAATAAATATCATCTTAGGATACTGGAACAAGTTAAAAGATCAATAAAGAATAGAAAAAATAAGGACATTTTTAGATAAAGACTAAAAGACGTAACCACTAACAGATGCACATTTTAAAAGGACTGCTAAAGATAGGCTTCAGGAAGAAGGAAACTGAAACCCATATGTAAGAAGTGAAAGGGAGAGACAATGATGAAGAAAGAAATTAGGAAACAATATGTGTAAACCAAAATAGACTATATAAAATAAAGGCAATCTTGATAATAATAAACAAGCATGAAAAATTTGTGTCATATAAAAATAACACTAGGACTAACATAAAATAGGGAGTACTGTCAATGTTATTTTAAATAAAACAATAAAAGTAACTGTTCTAGTTTGCTAGCTGCTGGAATGCAATATACCAGAAACGGAATGGCTTTTAACAAGGGGAATTTAATGAGTTGCTAGTTTACAGTTCTAAGGCTGAGAATTAAAACAAGTCTATAGAAAAGTCCAATCAAAGGCATCCAGGGAAAGATACCTTGGTTCAAGAAGGCCGATGAAGTTCAGGGTTTCTCTCTCATCTGGAAAGGCACATGGCGAATGCAGTCAGGGCTTCTCTCTCGGCTGGAAGGGCACATGGCAGACACGGCGTCATCTGCTAGCTTACTCTCCTGGCTTCTGGTTTCATGAAGCTCCCCGGGAGGCATTTCCCTTCTTCATCTTCAAAGGTCACTGGCTGGTGGACTCTCTGCTTCGTGGTGCTGCAGCATTCTCTGCTCTCTCCGAGTCTCTCTGAGTCTCCAAAATATTTCCTCTTTTATAGGACTCCAGTAAACCAATCAAGACCCACTCAAATGGGTGGAGACATGTCATCCCCTAATCCGGTTTAACAACCGTTCTTAACTAAATCTCATCAACCAGGGAGATGATCCCATCACAGTCCCAAATACACAGCATTGAATAGAGACTATTCTACCTTTAAGAAATGGGATCCATATTAAAACATGGCTTTTCTTAGGGGGCATACTTCCCTTCAAACCAGCACATTCCACCCTCTGGCCCCTAAAAAAGACATGTTTTTCCCAAATACAAAATACATTAATTTCATAACAATATCAGAAATCTTAAACCTTTCAGTAGCAATACAAATGAAGTACAAAATTAAAGACAGTATAAAATCTCATCAAGTCAGTTACAGGCATGGTCTGTCCTAAGGCAAAATTCTCTCCATTTGCTCTGGACCTTTGAAAACTCATAACAAGTTATTTGCTGCCAACATACAAAGAAGGAACATTCATAGGATACATACACACATTTCCATAGGGAGGAAGGAACACAGGGGTCACCAGACCCATACAGTTTCGAAAACCCACAGGGCAAAGTCCATTAGATTTCAAAGTCTGAGACTCATTTACCCTCAGGGCTTTAGAAAGTGGCAGTCCCACCCTTTCCAAATGCCTACGTCTGCCTCTCTCTGAATACAACCTTGGGGGATATTGGGGAGACCACCTTTCTCTCGGCTCCACCCTCTCCAAACATTGGGGCCGCACCCGGGCTCTCTGCCATCTCCGGGGCACACACTCAACCCCTCCATGTGGTGGCAGCCAGGCTCTCCCCAAACCCCAAGAAACGTGCTTCACCCTCTCCAAGGCCTGAGGCGGCATGACTCTTCCACTGCAACGAGGTGGAAGGCCCATTCTCTGCCTTTGGGGCAAACTCACCCTCTCCACGGGCTTGGGTGGGTCTGCTCTCCTGGCCCGAGGCTTCTTGACTTCAGACCTCAACCTCCATGGTTTTGCCTCTGAAGTTATTTTTCCTCCAATGTGTCCCTTCTCTGAACCCCTCAGTCCAGACTGGCAGCAGCTCTGTTTATACAGGTCCCACAGCACTCTCATTGGCTTTCTATGCAGTAGCCTTGGATCATGCCCATCAGACATAAGGATTTTCCACAAATCCTTCCTGGATAACTTCATGTCCGATCCTGACTTTCTCTGAAATAGCTGGCTGGTTTCACATTTGGTTAAATCCACACACAGGGTTCTATTCTCTGGGATCTCCTCTCCTGGAAGCCCAGAATTTTCTAGGACATCAATTTCTGGTTTCTTTGTACCCAAGAGTTCACTTTTCAGCTTATCTCTTTCCTGTCGCATTTCACTATAAGCTGTAAGGAGAAACCAGGCTGCACTTTCCACATTTAATTTGGAGATCTCTTCTGCTAAATATCCAAGTTCATGGCTTTTAAAATCTGCCTTCCAGCCAAAGCCACTAGTCAATTTTGCCAGATTATCTGCCATTTTAAAACAAGGATCGCCTTCCTTCCAGTTTTCAATAACACGTACCTCATTTCTTTCTAAGGCCTCATCAGAAGTATCTTTAGAGTCTACATTTCTACCAACAGTCTCTCCAAAGCATTCTAGGCCTTCTCTATCAAGCTTTTCACAACTCTTCCAGAATCTTCCCCATATCCATTTAAAAAGCCATTTCAACATGTTTGGTATTTGCAAACTGCAGCAGCAGCACCCCACTCCCGGTACCAAAATCTGTTCTGGTTTGCTAGCTGCTGGAATGCAATATACCAGAAACGGAATGGCTTTTAAAAGGGGTGATTTAATGAGTTGCTAGTTTACAGTTCTAAGGCCGAGAATTAAAACAAGTCTATAGAAAAGTCCAATCAAAGGCATCCAGGGAAAGATACCTTGGTTCAAGAAGGCCGATGAAGTTCAGGGTTTCTCTCTCATCTGGAAAGGCACATGGCGAACGCAGTCAGGGCTTCTCTCTCGGCTGGAAGGGCACATGGCAGACATGGCGTCATCTGCTAGCTTACTCTCCTGGCTTCTGGTTTCATAAAGCTCCCCGGGAGGCATTTCCCTTCTTCATCTCCAAAGGTCGCTGGCTGGTGGACTCTCTGCTTTGTGGTGCTGCAGCATTCTCTGCTCTCTCTGAGTCTCTCATTCTCCAAAATATTTCCTCTTTTATAGGACTCCAGTAAACCAATCAAGACCCACTCAAATGGGTGGAGACATGTCATCCCCTAATCCGGTTTAACAACCGTTCTTAACTAAATCTCATCAACCAGGGAGATGATCCCATCACAGTCCCAAATACACAGCATTGAATAGAGACTATTCTACCTTTAAGAAATGGGATCCATATTAAAACATGGCTTTTCTTAGGGGGCATACTTCCCTTCAAACCAGCACAGTAACCTATATTTAGATCTTGTTTAAGAAATCTTTAGAGAAACCCAAAGACAACAGGGGAGACAAAAACAAACACACCAGAGGAATTTTAGCATCTAACACATGCAGCTACAGAAAATGATAAACAAAGCCTAACTCTAAGCTAGAAAAACATAAAACCTCACATTCAAGGCACTTCTACCTGTTATGTTATATCTTGCTTTCCACAAAAAAAATTATAAGGCATACTGTTCTAGTTTGCTAGCTGCCAGAATGCAACACATTAAAGAGGGATTGGCTTTTAATAAAAGGGGATTTATTTTGTTAGTTCTTCGGAGGAAAGGCAGCTAACTTTCAACTAAGGTTCTTTCTTATGTGAGAAGGCACAGGGTGATCTATGCTGGCCTTCTCTCCAGGCCTCTGGCTTCCAACAATTTTCCCTGGAGTGATTTCTTTCTGAATCTCCAAAGGCCTGGGCTGAGCTTCAGGTGCTGAGATGAGGTATGCTGAGCTGCTTGGGCTGTGCTATGTTGAGCTCTCTCATTTAAGCACCAGCCAATTAAATGGAACATCATTCATTACAGCAGGCATGCCTCTTAGCCAGCTGCAGATGTAATGAGTAACAGATGAGGTTCAGGTACCATTGGCTCATGTCCACAGCAATAGAACTAGGCACTTTCACCTAGCCAAGTTGCACCTGAGTCTAACTACCACACATACTGACAGATCAAAAAAACATGGTCTGGAGAAACAGAGTAAGCATCAGAACAAGCCTCAGATATGACAGAGATATTGGAATCATAACCAAGAACTTAAATGATTGATTAATATGCTAAGGGTTCTAATGGAAAAAGTGGACTACATGTAAGAACAGATGGGTAATGTAAGCAAAGAGATGAAAATTCTAAGAAACAATAAAAGGAAATGCCAGAAGTCAAAAACACTTTTACAGAAATGAAGAGTATTTTCTATGGACTGAACAGCAGACTTGACCCAGATAAGGAAAGAATTAGGGAGCTTGAAGAGATACCAATAAAAACTTCCAAAACTAAAATACAAAGACAAAAAATACAATGAAAAAAATGATTAAAAAGTTTTAAAAATTCAATGTAAAATATTAAAGACAAATGGAGGGGGTTATAAAGAGAAAATTGTAAATCCAAAATCCTACATAGTAGAAAAACTAAATATACCTCTTTCAGCAAGTGTTAGATCACAAAGTAGTATAGTTGTAGAGTAGCTTAAAAAGAATGCTGCATTCTTTTCACATACACATGTTGTTTATATTCCTATTGATTTCTAATCTAATAGCAAAGAAAATGTTATATTATGTAGGAGATTAATTATTTGATGTATTTAGAATTTTATTTTGTGGCTTACAATGTGATAATTTTTTATAAAATGTTTAAGCTAGTGGTTATCTCTTAAAGGCAAGACAGAAATTGCTAGAGATACAAAGCAGACTTCAACTATTTAAATAATACTTTGTTTTTATAAAAGTTCTGATTAAATGTAGCAAATTTTAATATTTATTCATGGGTACAAAGATCTTTACATTGCTTTCCTTTATACTTAAACTAGTTCATAATTTTTAAAACACCTTTTATTGTTTCATGTATTTGGTGTAACTTTTTAAATGAATGTGTTAATTTGGAATATAGATAGTTTACAAGCCCCTGGAAATAGAGTTCTATTTCTACATTCATGAGAATATCAAAATTATTTAAAATGTATTTACTGATAAGCTGATTTGAGTCCAGGACAGGGAGATTTTGACAATTGATTTTTGGGGGAAGAAATTTGAAGTCATTAGGAATATTTAGGATGGAAAAATAATTTCAAATATTGGAAAGGCTGATCTTATCAAAGTAAAAGTGCCCTTTTTTTTCAAGGGAACTGGAGGACTAATAGGAAGAAGATTAAGTAGGCCAAATTTGTGTTCAGTATAATAAAGCATTTGTAACAACTGAAATCCTCAAACTAAAAAAGTTGCATTGGGAAATAGCAAATATGCATCACTAAAGTACTCAAGTAGAATTATGCTTTGGTTCATTTCCACCAAAATGAAAAATACATTCAGTTTACAAGTATCTATGAGCACTTAACCTGATTCCAAGCATTGTGCTAATGTAATGGTGAATACCTATATAGTTATCCTCTGCACTCACATAGTCTTGCTCTGTTAACTACTTAAGCCAATGGGCTGTAGGCAGATGAAATAATCTACTAGTACTGGGCCAAGGCTTAAGAGGCATTGAGAGTGCTTCTGATCTTTCCCAGGAGGAGAGCAGACCCACAGGAAGCTTCCTAGGAGAATGAGGAATGTGTAGCACAGACTTAAACTCAACTCAGAGGCTGGAACCCAGGCCAGCTCTCCTAAAGTTAGAAGCAGATCTGCCCCAGCTACCACACAGGCATGTTAATTGGAAAAATTATGCATGCAGGTTACTATAAGCCTCCGAGTTTGAGGAGATTTTAATGCAGCATTATGGTAGCAGTACCTGATCAATATATCATATTAAGGGAACATTTAGCAGTTCAGTATGGCTGGAGATGCAGAACATTACCTGTTTGTGGATGAAGTGGTGAGTGATGAGAGAGAAATCTGCATATATTCACTTAATGGTTTTCTAACTCTGAACTTTTATGCTGTGGAAACAATGAGAAACTTGCAAATATACAATAAAAAAAGATTAAGTAATTAAATTTGAATACCATTAAATATTTGAGAAGCTAGTCTTAACTATAGTCAAACATAGTCAGGAGTACATCAGGCTAAACAGATGGTGGCTCATTGACATCCAAACAATTATTAAATTCTCATATGCAGGAGATGGTCTATGCAGTTGATTTAACAGAATTTATGTGCCTGAGAGAACTCCATTGAAATGTTTTTCGTACTTTTAATACCACCTTGTTTTCTTTGTATGCTACCATGTTTTTCTATCTTTTTTTATCATCACAATCAACTTTTTTTCTCTTTTTTGTGAGAATTAGCATATGTACAAAAAAGCAATAAATTTAAAAGTACATCACAACAATTAGTTGTATAATAGATTTCAGAGTTTGGTATAAGTTACAATTCCACAATTTTAGGTTTTTACTTCTTCTAGCTGTTCTAAGATACTGGAGAATAAAAAAAATATCAATACAATGATTCAGCACTCATACTCCTTTGTTAAACCCTACCTTCTTTGTATAACTCCACCTTCACCTTTGATCTTTCTCCCACTCTTTAGGGGTATTTAGGCTATGCCCATTCTAACCTTTTCATGTTGGAAGGGACTATCAATAATATAAAATGGGGAATGGAATGAGTTGATGTTCTAGAGAGGCTGGCCTCTCTGCATTTCAGGACTTCTCTGGTCCAGGGACCCATCTGAAGGTTGTAGGTTTCTATAAAGTTACCCATGTGCATGGAATCATTGTGGAATCTTATAGAATGCCCAAGGTGTTCTTTAGGTTTGGCAGGGATGGTAAGTAGCAGTGTCTAAGTGAACCTTGCTTAAGAGTGACCTCCAGAGTAGCCTCTCAACTCTATTTGAACTCTCTCAACCACTGATACTGAGCCACCGTGGCCCGCCCAATACTTTATTTGTTACACTTCTTTTCCCCCTTTTGGTCAGGATGGCATTGTTGATCCCACTGTGCCAGGGCCAGACTCATCCCTGAGAGTCAGATCCCACGCCGCCAGGAGACTTTCACCCCTGAATGTCATGTTTCATATAGAGGAGAGAGGAATGATTTCAATTGTATAGTTGACTTAAAGAGAGGTCATATTTGACAACTAAAGAGGGCCTCTGGAAGTAACTCTTAAGCATACCTATCAGTAGGCTTAACTTCTCTGATACATATATAAGCTTCAGAAGAGCAAGCCTCAAGATCAAGGGCTTGGCCTGTTGATTTGGGTGTCCCTAATGTTTGACACAGTGTCAGTACCATGCCTCCCTGGTGGTAAAGTTTAATAGTTCCATACTTTTTGTCTCATCCCTCAAAGGATCTTGTCAATACTTTTTTTTTTTTTTAACTTTTTTATTGTACAATATAACATATATACAAAGCAAAGAAATAAAAAAGTAATAGTTTTAAAAGCATTCTTCAACAAGAATGGGCTGCTATATGATCCTCTCAGATATTTTTCCTTCCAGCTGCTCCAGAATATAGGAGGCTAGAAGGCTTGAATATTTTTTGTCATCATAATCGACTTTTTTCCCTCTTTTTTTTGTGAAAAATAACAGATGTACAAAAAAGCAATAAATTTCAAAGTACAGCACCACAATTAGTTGTAGAACATATTTCAGGGTTTGACATGGGTTAAAATTCCACAATTTTAGGTTTTTACTTCTAGCTGCTCTAAGATTCTGGATACTAAAAGAAATATCAATTTAATGATTCAGCATTCATATCCATTGTTAAACACTATCTTCACTGTATAACTCCACCATCACCTTTGATCTTTCCATACCTCTTTTAGGGTTGTTTGGGCTATGGCCATTCTAACTTTTTCATATTGGACGAGTCCATCACTAATATGGGGTAAGGAGATGAAACTATCTGATATTCTGGAGAGGCTGGGGCCTCTAGGTTTCAGACATCTGGTCCAGGGACCTATCTGGAGGTTGTAGGTTTCTGGAGAGTTACTCTAGTGCCTGAAACCCTTGTGGAACCTTATATATTGCCCTAGGTGTTCTTTAGGATGGGTTGGAATGGTCCTGGTTGGGGGTTGGCATGTTTTGATAGTTAGCAAGGTCTAACTGAAGCTTGCATAAGAGCAACCTCCAGAGTAGCCTCTCAATTCTATTTGAACTCTCCCAGCCACTGATATTTTATTAGTTATACTTCTTTTCCCCATTTTGGTCAGGATGGAATTGTTGGATCCCAACATGCCAGGGCCAGATTCATCACTGGGAGTCATCTCCCACGTCGCCAGGGAGACTTTCACCCCTGGATATCATGTCCCGTGCAGCGGGGAGGGAAATTTTTTCACTTGCAAAGTTGGGCTTAGAGAGAGTGAAGCCACATGTGAGCGACAATAGAGGTCCTCCAGAAGTAACTCTTAGGCATGCCTATTGGTAATCTGAGCTTCTCCACTACCTACATAAGCTTCACAAGAGTAAGCATCAGGATCAAGGGTATGGCCTATTGATTTGGGTGTCCCTAAATTTTGACACAGTACCAGGGGATTTAATAGTTCCATATTCTTTCTGCCATCCCTCAAGGGACTTTGCCAATACTTTTTGATTATCTGCTTAATATACTGTAAGATGTATCCAGGCATTATAATGATCTATCCAAGATTAAAGGACTTCTTTCTTATTCTGGGCTCCCTGTGTTTCAGTTGTTCAAATAAGGTTGAGTATATTATGTGCTAGAGAAAATTTCAGCTCCAGACCAAATAAACCTTTCTTCTTTTGATTTCAAAGAGTATGTGTGGTTCTAAAAGATAGACACTGTCTTCCTTACCCCTGTGTTCTGAATTACTTTAACCCCAACCTGATCGGCATTGTTCTTATTTGTAAATATCAGGTTATATGTATCTACATCTATATCTAGACAGACAGACAGACAGACAGACAGACAGACAGACAGACAGACAGATAGATAGATAGATAGATAGATAGATAGATAGATAGATAGACAGATAGACAGATAGATAGAAAACAGCCTCTCAAAATCCAGAAATAATAATCACGACTCCAGACTTTTGTGTCTGCTCTACAAGCTTACCATCTAGGCCCCTGTTTTCTTATAAGCATTTTCTAAAGATGACCATACCATTGTTGTCCTTTTGTTCCTAGCTTCTTTTGCTTCACCAAATGCCCCTCATGTTCATTCACATCATTGCATGCCTCACGACTTTGTTTCTTTTTGTAGCAGCACAATGTTCATTCATAAGTATACACCATCATTTGCCAATCTACTTCTCATTCAGTGCATCCTTCAACCATCTGCTTTCATCAGGCATCATGTATAGTACCCAAAGTCCACAGTCCATCAACATTCTCAATTTTAGGTAATTTAATTGTTCCCAAGTGAAAGAAAACCAATAAACACATACTCACCAAATAGGAAATCTAAACCTCCTCTTAACTCCTATCCCTCCCCCGTTATTTACCTCCTCATTCCTGTGGTAGTGCTGATATTTTCCTTCTGAGCTTAGCCCATAGCATGCAATAGCAGTTTTCCCCCTGCACCCTGCACTTAAACACTCTTTGTACGGGAAGCCTATCTTTGAAGTAATTATTGCAAGAACTAATTCATATTTCTAGGGTTAATCGGTGGGACACATAGGTCTATACAACACTTTCAATCTTGTTCATCTCAATATGGTATTACTTATAGAGAACGACCTTTTACTTCTATCTTTTCCTTTACTTTGGAATTCAACCTCATTAGCTAACAGTTCACCCATCTCTAGCTTCTATGTATCTCTAAGTCCCATAGTCTATGTATTAAAAGCCTCTGGTTATACCTTTATGCTGGTCATAAAAGTAGAATCATACAGTATCTATCCTTTTGCATCTGGCTTATTTCACTCAGCATTATGTCCTCAAGGCTCATCCATCTTGTCATGTGCTTCAGGCTGTCATTTCACCTTACTAATGCATAATATTCCTTCATATATATATATATATATATATATACATACATATATATATATATATATATATATATATATATATATATATATATATGTATGTATATACACACCATCTTTTTTTGATCCACTAGTCTGTTGATGGGCATTTGGTTTGTTTCTATCTTTTGGCAATTGTGAATAATGCTGCTATGAACATAGGTTGCAAGTGCCTGTTTATGTCATTGCTTTCAGCTCTTCTGGGTATATAACAAGTAGTAGTATTGCTGGGTCACAGGGCAACTCGATATTTAGTTTTCTAAAGAAGCACCAAACGGTCTTCCATTGTGGCTGCACCATTATACATTCCCACCAGCAGTGCATCAATGTACCAGTTTCTCCACATCCTCTCCAACATTTATAGTTTCCCGTTTGTTTAATAGCAGCCATTCTTATAGGTGTGAGGTGGTATCTCATTGTAGTCTTTTTTTTAAATTTTTTTATTGTATAGTATAATATATATACAAAGCAAAGAAATAAAAAATGCAGTAGTTTTCAAAGCACTCTTCAACAAGTGGTTACAGGACAGATCCCAGAGTTTGTCATGGGCTACCATACAATCCTCTCAGATTTTTCCTTCCAGCTGCTCCAGAAGATAGGAGGCTAGAAGACTTAAATACTTTTTTATCATCACAGTTGGCTTTTTTTTCCTTCTTTTTTTTTTGTGAAAAACAATATATATACAAAAAAGCTATAAATTTCAAAGCACAGCACCATAATTAGTTGTGGAACATTTTTCAGACTTTGACATGGGTTACAATTTCACAATTTTAGGTTTTTACTTCTAGCTGCTCTAAAATACTGGAGACTAAAAGAGATATCAATTTAATGGTTCAGCATTCATATTCATTTGTTAAGTCTTATCTTTTATGTGTAATTCCACCATCACATTGATCTTTCCATACCTCTCTTTAGGGTTGTTTGGGCTATGATAAATCTAAATTTTTGGTATTGGAAGGGTCTGTCACTAATATGGTATACGGAAATGGAGCTATCTGATGTTCTGGAGAGGTTGGACTAGGTTTCAGGACTTACCTGGACCAGGTTCCCATCTAGAGGTTGTAGGTTTCTGGAAAGTTACTCTAGTACCTGGAACCCCTGTGGAATCTTATATATTGCCCTAGGAGTTCTTTAGGATTGCTGGAATGGTCCTGGTGGTGGTTGACAGGTTAGAATAGGTAGCAAGGTCTGCCTGAAACTTGCATAAGAGCAACTTCCACAGTAGGCTCTCGACTCTATTTGAACTCTCTCTGCCACCGATACTTTATTAATTACAGTTCTTTTCCCCCTTTTGGTCAAGATGTAATTGTTGATCCCATGGTTCCAGGTCTGGATTTATCCCTGAGAGTCATCTCCCACGTTGCCAGGGAGACTTTCACCACTGGATGTCATGTCCCATGTAGGGGGCAGTTGTCAATACTTTTTGGTTATCTGTTTAATATGCTCTAGGATATATCCAAGCATTATATTAAGCTCTACAGGATTAAAGGTCCTCATTCTTATTCTGGGCTCCCTCTGTTTGGATTGTTTAAATAATCTATCCAGACAGGTTGAGTTAGATTATGTACTACAGAAAATTTAGGTACAGGACAAAATAAACCTTTCTTCCTTTGGTCTCAAAGAGTAGATGAGGTTCTATGCTGTAGACAATGTCTTCCTTACCCCTGTACTCTGAATTACCTTAATTCCGACCTGATCAGGTTCATTCTTATCTCTAAATACCAGGTTATACACGTATAAAACAGCCTCTCAAAATCCAGAAATAACAATTACCACTCTGGACCGTGTGATTGCTAGAAATGCTTACAATCTAGGCCCCTGTTTTCTTATACATGTTTTCTAAATGAAACCATACAATATATGCTCTTTTGTTTCTGGCTTATTTTGCCTGACCAATGTCCTACATTCACAATGTTGCATGTCTCACAACTTCGTTCCTTTTGTAGCAGCAGAATATTTGATCATATGTGTATACCATTGTTAGCCAATCTTCTTCTCAGTCAGTGCATTATTCAGCCACCTCCATTCACAAACCCTGACCAAAAAGAAAATCTAAACCTCCCCTTAACTCTTATCTCCCCCCTGCCATTATTTACCCCTGGTGTGGCTGTGGTACTGCTGATGTTTTCCTGTTAAACATAGCCAATAGCATCTAATAGCAGTTTTCCATTTATATCCCAAACTTACACACACGTGTACAAGATTCATACCTTTGCAGTAGTTCATTCAAGAAATAATTAATATTTATAATGTTAATCAGTGGGACACATGGGTCAATACAACCACTTTCAATTATGTTCATCTTCAATATGGTAATATTACTTATAGACACACTAATGAACTACCTTCACTTTTTTCTATTCCCTTACATTTAAGTTAAATCTCATTAGCTAACCATTCACCCATATCTACCTTCTGTGTATCTCCAGGGCCCCTATATTCTGTATTAGAAGCCTCTGATTTTACCTGTACCATGATCATAAAGTAGAATCATACGGTATCTATCCTTTTATGTCTGGCTTATTTCACTCAGCATTATGTCCTCAAGGTTCATCCATTTTGTCATGTGCTTCAGGACGTCATTTTGTCTTACTGCTGCATAATATTCCATCATATGTATATACCACATTTTCTTAATCCACTGGTCAGTTGATGGGCACTTGGATTGTTTCTATCTTTTGGTGATTGTGAATAATACTGTTATGGACATCGGTTTGGGAATTCCTGTCTGTGTCACTGCTTTGAGCTCTTCTGGCTATATACCAAGTAGTGGTGTTTCTGGATCATGGGGCAACTCGATATTTAATTTCCTAAGGAACCACCAAACTGTATTCCATAGCAGCTGTACCACTATACATTCCCACCAGCAGTACATAAGTGTTCCAATTTATCCAAATCCTCTCCAACATTTGTAGTTTGCTGTTTGATTAATAGTAGCCTTTTTTATAAGTATGAGGTGGTATCTCATTGTAGTCCTGATCCACATTTCCCTTATCACTAATGAAAATGAGCATCTCTTCATGAGCTTTTTAGCCACCTGTATTTGCTCTTCAGAAAAAATGATTGTTCATATGTTTAGCCCATTTTATATTTGGGTTGTCTGTTCTTTTGTTGTAGAGTTGTATGATTTCCTTATGTATACAGGATATCAAACCTTTATCTGATGTGTCATTTCCAAATATTTTCTTCCATTGAGTGGCTATCTTTACACCTTTTTGACAGAGTCATTTGAGGCACAAAAGCATTTGATTTTGAGGAGTTCCCATTTATCTGTTTTTTTCTTTTCATTGCTTATGCTTTGGATGTCAAGTTTAGGAAGGTATCTACTATTATTAGGTCTTGAAGATGTTTCCCTACATTTTCTTCTAGGAGCTTTATGGTACTGGTTCTTATATTTAGGTGTTTGATGCACTTTGAGTTATTTTTTGTGTAAGGTAAGGGTCCTCCTTCTTCTTTTGGCTAATGATATACAGCTCTACCATGCCCATTTATTGAAAAGGCTGTTTTGTCCCAGTTCAGTGGATTTGGAGGCCTTCTCAAAAATTAGTTGACCATAGATTTGTTTGTCTATTTCTGCACTCTCAATTCAATTCTGTGAGTTAGTACTTCTGTCTTTGTGCCAGTACTATGCTGTTTTGACCACTGTGGTTTTATAAGTTTTAAAATCAGGAAGCGTTAATCCTCCCACTTTCTTCTTCTTTTTTAGAATCCTTTTAGCTATTTGGGGTCTCTTTCCCTTCCAGATGAATTTGGTAAGTAGCTTTTACAAGTCTTCAAAATAGGTTGTTGGAATTTTGATTGGTATTGCATTAAATCTGTAGATCAGTTTGGATAGAATTAACATCTTAACTACATTTAACCTTCCTGTCCAAGAGGAGGGTATGCCTTTCCACCTATTTAGATCTTCTTTGATTTCTTTTAGCAATGCTGTGTAGTTTTCTGTGTACAAGTCATTTGCGTCCCTAGTTAAGTTCATCTGTAGATACTTGATTATTTTTGTTGCTATTTTGAATGGACTTTTTTCCTTAATTGACTCCTCAGGTCATTGCTTGTGTCTAGAAACATTACTTGATTTTTGCACATTGATTTTATATCCCACCACCTTGCTGAATATGTTTTTTGGCTCAAGTAACTTTGTTGTAGATTTCTCAGGATTTTCCATGTATAGTATCATGTCATAAGCAAATAATGAAAGTTTTACTTCTTCCTTTCCAATCTAGATGCTTTTTATTTCTTTTCCTGCCTGATTGTTCAAGTTAGAACTGGTAGTACAATGTTGAATTATAGTGGTGACAGTGGCATCCTTTTCTCATTCCTAATCTTAGGGTAAAAGCTTTCATTCTCTCATCATTGAGTATGATGCTAGCTATGGGTTTATCATATATGCCCTCAATCATATTGAGGAAGTTACTGTTGATTCTTTCTTTTTGAAGGGTTTGTGTCAGAAAAGGATGTTGAATTTTATCAAATGCTTTTTCAGTATCAATCAAGATGATCATGTGATTTTCTCCTTTCAATTTGTTAATGTACCATATTATATTTATTGATTTTTTTTTGTGTTGAACCATCCTTGCATTCCTGGTATAACCCCCACTTGGTTGTGGTGTATAATTATTTTAATGTATTGTTGGATTCGATTTACTAATATTTTCTTGAGAATTTTTGCGTCTATGGATGAAAAAAATCTCCATCTAGGGAGATTGGCCTGTAGTTTTCCTTTCTTAAAGCATCTTTATCCAGCTTTGGTATTAAGTGATGTTAGCTTCATAAAATGCTTTAGATAGTGTTCCTTTTCCCACAATTTTTGGAAAAGTTTAAACAGGATTGGTGTTAGTTCTTCTTGGAATGTTTGATAAAATTCTCCTGTGAAGTCATCTGGTCCTGGGTTTTTTTTACTTGCGATTGGTTTGAAATCTTCTGTTTCTTCTTGAGGCAGTGTGGCTTGTTCCTATTTTTCCAGGAATTTATCCATTTAATCTAAGTCATCTAGTTTGTTGGCATGTACTTGTTCATAGTATCCCCTTATAATTTTTTTTTTTTTTCTTCAGGGTCTGTGAATAGTAGTGATTGCCCTCTCATTCCTGGTTTTGCTTATTTGCATCCTCTCTCTATTTTTCTTTGTCAGCCTTGCTAGTGGCCCATCAATTTTATTGATTTTCTCAAAAAACAACTTTTGATTTTATTGATTTTTTCTACTCTTGCTTTCTTTTCCCATTCACTTAAGTTTGCTTTAATCATTGTTATTTCTCTTCTTATATTTGCTTTGGGATTAGTCTGCTGTTCTTTCTCAAGTTCTTCAGGTGTGCAGTTAAGTCCTTGATTTTTGCTCTTTTTTCTTTTTAATATAGGCATTTAGGGCAATAAATTTCTCTCTCAGTAGAGCCATTGTTGCATCCCATAAATTCTGATTTGTTGTATTCTTGTTTTCATTCATTTCCACATAGCTACTGATTTCTCTAGCAATTTCTTCTTTAACCTATTGGTTTTTTAAGAGTGTGTTATTTAATTTCCATACATTTGTGAAAGTTCTCATTCTTTGGTGGTTATTGATACCCAGCTTCATTCCATTGTGATCAGAGAAGGTGATCTGAATAATTTCAATGTTTTTAAATTTATTAAGATCTTTTTTGTGCCCCAGCATATGCTCTATCCTGAAGAATGTTCTATGAGCACTAGAGAAGAATGCATATCCTTGTGTTTTGGGGCATAACTACATATATATATATATATATATATATATATATATATGTGTGTGTGTTAGATCTCATTCAGTTATCAAATTGTTTAAGTTCTTTATTTCCTTGTTGATCCTTTATATAGTTGTTCTATTTATAGAGGAGAGTGGTGCTTTGAAATCTTCTACTATTATTGTTGAAATGTCCATCACTCCCTTCAGTTTTGCCAAAATTTGTCTCATGTACTTTGGAGCTCCTTGAATGAGAGCATAAACATTTATGATTGTAATTTCTTCTTGATGAATTGTCCTTTTTATTAATTTATAGTGCCCTTCTTTGTATTTAATGATGTCTTTACATTTAAAACCTATTTTGTCTGATATTACTATAGTTACTCATGCTTACTTTTGATTACAGCTTGTGTGGAACATTTTTTCCATCCTTTCACCTTCAGTCTATTTGTGTCCTTGTGTTTTAGATGAGTCTCCTGTAAACAGCATATAGCTGGATTGTATTTCTTAATCCATTCTGCCAATCTGTATCTTTTAATTGGTAAGTTCAGACCATTAACATTAAATGTTATTACTGTAAAGGTGTTATTTGATCTAATATCTTGTCCTTTGGACATTATGTATCAGATCTATATATTTTTTTCCTTCTTTCTCTTTTAATCTTTTAAATTACCCTTACCAGTACTCTTCAATTCTGTGCCCTTCTCCAGACCTCCCTCTCCTGTCTTTTTTTCAGCCGGCAGAAATCCCTTTAGTACTTCTTGTACAGCTGGTCTCTTTTTGACACATTCTTTCAGGATTTGTTTGTCTCTGAAAATTTTAGTCTCTCCCTCAGTTTTGAAGGACAGTTTGGCTGGGTACAGAATTCTTGGTTAGAAGTCTTCATCTTTCAGGATCTAAAATACATCATACCACTGCCTTCTGGCCTCCATAGTGACAGTTGAGTGGTCCAAATTCAGTCTTATGTGATTTCCCTTGTATGTAGTAGATTGTTTTTCTCTTGCCGCTTTCAGGATTTTCTGATTCTCTTCAGCATTTGACAGACTGATTTGTATGTATCTTGGGGAAGGCCTATTTGGATTTATTCTATTTGGAATTCATTGGGCTTCTTTGATTTGCATATTAATCTTCCTAGGCCTTTACTCTTCTCTTCTCCTTCTGGGACACTGATGATTCTTAAGTTTTTCACTTTGTCTTGTCTATCATTTTCCTAGGATCCAGTTCAAATTTTTCCATCTTTTTTGCCGTTTGCTATTTTGTGCATTAGAAATCGGTTGTCTTAGCCTCTAGTTTGCTTATTCTTTCTTCTGCCTCTTCAATTCTGCTGTTATGTGTCTCCAATATATTTTTTATTTTGTCTGCAACATCTTTAATCTCTGTGATAAGGAGATTTTTTTTCTATTCTTTCAAATTCATCTTTATGCCCTTCTAATGTCTTCTTGATCTCCTTTATGTCATTAGCCATCCCAATGATTTTTTTTTAGTAGAGTTATATGAACATCTTTGATTAGTTGTTCCAAAGTCTATGTATCCTCTGGTGTTTTAATTTGGTCATTAGGCTGGGCTATATCTGTCTGCATCTTGATCAGCTTAGTAATCTTCTGTTGCCTTCAAGTCATGTAAGTATTTTGATAGGGTTACTCTGGAAGTTGATTTCCTTCAGTTATCTAAAGCTTTGCGTTTGTGGGATGGATGTGAAGCAGGATGTGGGGTGTGGACTGGGGTACAACAGTGCACTGACAGGTTGCATTGCCGTATATGCATGGGTTAGGGACTCTGCGCTGGTGCCTGTAAGCATGGGATGTGGAGCCCATGGTTGTGGAGGTGTGGTATAGGGGCTGTTGGTATAGAGTACAGTTCAGGCAGGCCTTGAACTGTGGGAGCAGGTTGTGGCATGGGGGACACAGAGTTGGGGTGTGGTGAGATGCTGATGGGGGGGCTGTGCAGATGCCTGGGGGTCTGGTACACAGGGAGGATGTGGGTAGGCACATGGGGCATGGGGGTTGTGGGTATCAAGGTGTGGGGTATGGGGCACAGAGTTTGGGGCACAAGGATAGCAGGACACAGGTGTGTCCTTGCACAGAAGAGGGTGTCCAGGGGGACCCAGAATGCAGATGCATGAGTAGGTAGGGGAGGGACACAGAACCTAGGTGTTGCAGGATGTGCATCTGGGGCGGGTGATGTTGGGTGAATGGGGCTCTGTCACAGGTGTGCAGGTGCAAAGGTGGGGGTTTAGGTCAGGGGTGCAGATGTGTGCAGGGTGGGGGCTATATAGCACAGATGCACATATGAGCACCTACCAGGTGTGGGAGCAGGGCACTTGTGCTGGGGGATGGTGCAAGGGTGTGCACATGTGCTGGGCCTGGGGTTGGGGTGCAGGGGTCAAGAGGTTGGTGCACGGATGCCTGGGTGCCATGTGGAGAGGAGGTGGTTGTGTGCGTGTGTCTCTCTAATTGGGTAGGGTCCTGGTTTTCCTGTGCACAGAGCTCAGTGGCAGCGGGGCTGGGATTGTGCCTGTGTGGGCTGGGGATGAGTGTCCACCAGATGCACAGATCAGCACTTGCCCAAAGCTGGGGTGCATAGCGGGCATGTGAGCGTGAGTGTGTGTGGATGGGGGGGCTGGACACTGATGCATGCATGTGCAGAGCTGGGTGGGGGCAAAGTGGGTCTGTACGACTGTATGAGCTGGGGGTGGTTGTGGCCCAGTTATGAAGGTGGGTGTCCATAGCCGAGTTGCACAGGTGACTGCCTACAGGGGGCATGTATGGGGAGGTGGAGGTCTTGGGAGGGGCGGGACAAGATGAGACGGCTCTCCAGGGAGATGTAGGTTGGGCTGGGACAGGCATTTGCATGCGGGTCGGAAGCGTGGGGGGCGGGGCGAGTGACAAAGTTCAAGTGCATGGCTTGTGAGCGGAGTCGTGGGTCTTGGGGCCAGGTCACCGCATGTGAAGGTAGCGGGTTCAAGGAATGTGACTCGGCTACTTCCTAGTCCCCATTTCCCTGTCCCTGCACTCCTAAGGTCTCCATTCGGTAAGGGATGCATTAGGCTGTTTGCAGTAGGGGACTGTCTCCAGTTCTCTGCCTCTTGCTACTGCTTTTTAACATGTTGAAATTTAGTACACTTATAACAAACCCAGGAGGTAGACAGAAAAAGTATTAATTTTCATCACCATCTTGAATTTGAGTGAAGTGTTGTACAGAGAAGTAAAGTGACTGCCTAATTGGAGGCAGTATTGGCACCTTGGTCAAGTCTTAATGTGTCCCGGTGATTGTACTTGTACAATCAATGAACAGTAACCCTGTCATGGTCAGATTCATGTGTCAACTTGGCTAAGATGTGGTAGCCGATTGTCTGGTTGGACGCAGTGCTTCTGCCAAAACTACCATCTGTGGGTTTACAGAATGCCTTATCCATCATCATGGCATTCCACATAGCATTGCTTCTGATCAAGGAACACACTTCACAGCAAATGAAGTGAGGGAATGGGCACATGTTTATGGAATTCTCTGGTCTTACCATGTTCCCTATCATCCAGAAGCAGCTGGATTGATAGAACGGTGGAATGGCCTTTTGAAAACTCAATTACGGTGCCAACTAGGTGACAATACCTTGAAAGTCTGGGTAATGTTCTCCAGGAAGCTGTATATGCTCTCAATCAGTGTCCACTGTATGGTGCTGTTTCTCCCATACCAGAATCCATGGGTCCAGGAACCAAGTGGGGGAAATGGGAATGGTATCACTCACTATTACCCCTAGTGATCCACTAGGAAAATGTTTGCTTCCTGTCCCTGTGACCCTGAGCTCTGCTGGTCTACAGGTTTTATTTCCAAAATGGAGAGTGCTTCCTCCAGGAGAAACAACGATTCCACTGAACTGGAAGTTAAGACTGCCACCTGGTCAACTGTGGGCTACTTATGCCACTGGATCAACAAGCCAAGAAGGGGATTACATTATTGTCTGGGGTGATTGACCCTGACTATCAGGAGGAAGTAGGACTGCAACTACATAATGGAGGTAAAGAAGAGTTTTCTTAGAATATAGGAGATCCCCTAGGGAGTCTATTAGTACTGCCATTCCCTGTGATTAAAATCAATGGAAAACTGCAACAACCCAATCCAGGCAGAACTACCAATGGCTCTGAAACTTCAGGAATGAAGGTCTGGGTCACCCCAGCAGGCAAAGAACCACGGCCAGCTGAAGTGCTTTCTGAGGGTGAAGGGAACATGAAATGGGTAGTGGAAGAAGGTAGTGATAAATATGAACTTCAACCATGTGATCAGTTACAGAAATGAGGACTGTAATGCTGTTTTGTTCATGTTATACTGTTTAAGTTGTAAGATATCAAGTTTAAGAATGAATGTTGCCCAAGGATTTGTGCCCTATTCTAGAGAGATTTAATGTGTTTCCAGTTATATGCAGGAGAGTTGAGTATTGTTAGGTAAAAGAAAAAATGTGTTTTATTGTTTTTATTTGGAAACTGTGTATGGCTTAAGGTGATGTATATAACTGCCAAATTGGCAAAGGGTGGACTGTCATGGTCAGGTTCATGTGTCAACTTGGCCAAGTTGTGGTGCCTGTTTGTCTGGTTGGGCAAATGCTGGCCTATCTGTTGCACTGATGACATTTCATAGAATTAGATCATGATCACATCAGCTGCATCCATAGCTAATTCCATTTGTAATCAGCCAAAGGGGAGTGTCTTCTGCAATGAGTGTAGCTTAATCTAATCACAGGAAGCCTTTTAAGGAGGATTCAGAAGAGACACGCTGTATTCCTGCTGGCGAGCCTCTCCTGTGGAGTTTGTCCAGACCCTCCATCGGAGTTGTCGGCTTCACAGCCTGCCCTGTGGATTTTGGATCTGCATTCCCACAGTCATGTGAGACACTTCTATAAATTTTATATTTGCAAATATTCCCTGTTGATTCTGTTTCTCTAGAGAACCCTAACAATACAGACCCCATGGAAGAAAGAATGGCCATCACCAAATCTCAGGTTGGAAAGGATTTTTATCTCCAGTGTTTGAATTCTCTTTTCCATCTTCCCACCAAATGCTATGTTAAGCCTATGTTTGAGCACTTCTATTGATCAGGAACTCAACTGCTAGAGACAAGTTTAGTCTTTGCAGAGCTTTGTTAGAATTTTTTTCTAAATTTTTTTTTCTAAAAATTGAGATGAAATTTTATTCTCTCTTGTTTTCACCTATTAACCTCATATACATCCATTTATAAAATTATATTATTCAACTTACAGATGACAAATTTAAAGCTCATGAAGGTTAACTGATTTATTTAAAGCAACACAGCAGGTTATTGATTTAGCTATGACAAGAATCCATCCATTCTCCCTCTCCAGCTCTTACTTATTTCACTCCTGTTATGTAATCTATCTTATATAACAGAACCAAACACTGTCCTAGGCCAGAGAAATACAGACTAGAATAAAATTTAATCTCTACTCTCAAAGTGCTAGAGATTTGGAGCATTGTGGGCTGGGGAACACAAAATTAAAGATTGTAACAAATTGTGCATGTCTACAATGGTAGACGTGTAAAAGTTTTCTAATGGGTTTCCTTTGATCCCTAAAGTCTCATTTGTCCTGGCATAAATACAGCAACCATGTTACCTAAACCAAAAATATAAATATATAGATTTTCTTCTAATTTATAAATGTATTTGTGAGTAACTCTGGCAATTATTTATAGTAAGTTAACCTGAATTGTGAATGTATTAAGTCATCCTCATTCTTACTAGAAATAATAAATGTAGTTCTCCTCAAAATCATCCAGATTCCATTATTTTAGCATGACAATATATCCAGTTACTGAAACTTCTTAAACTTAGGCATTTTCTGGACCCCTGGCTGGATGCTGCCTGTTTTAAAGAATTGAGGAACAATGAGAAATGTAATTGTCAGCTGGTATTTGGTTCAGCCTCTGACCAGCTGTGCAGTCACAAGTGAGTCCATTGGCCTCTCTGGACTCAAATTACTCATCTATGAAGTGGATTTGGATTTGATCTCTAAGGTTTCTGCCATTAGTAAAACCTTGTGATTCTCTGAATTTTTATTAGCCTCACTTTCATAGAATTCTTATCTGAAAGCTTTGCTTTTTTTTAGCTACAGATCTTTAAAAATATATATATATATTTGTGCTTTACCCTTAGTGTAAGAGTTTTAGAGCATGATCCCTTCCTTCAGGAATCATCTCATTCTGCAAATGGTTGTGAATATTTCAGGGTTCTTGGGATGGAATTTTTCCCAAACTGGAATGAAGCTCTGGGATAGTCAAGAGATCCTGTTGGAGAAATGGGTATTTAGGAAAGCTCCTCACTAATTATATCCTAGTGCTGGCACACATTTCCTAACTTATTGGTTAGCTTTTGTTGCATTTTGATATTTTAAACTTTTTATAGATGCTGACTAATCTACAGAGAACCAGTGCAGAGAAGATCAAGTCAAAACTGAAAGACGTGAGGAGGTGGCATTAAGAATGCTCCCCATCTTGAGTTTGACAGGAGCTGTCTTCAATTATGTTCATCAGGATCTGACACTGAGAAAATATAGAGCTCTCTGCTGTCCTTCAACTACTCCCTTCAGTGTCCATCTCACTTCTGCCCACCCAACACCAGACTCTAATAGAGGTCTCCTATAACACTAACCTTAAAATATGGGTTCCCTTCAGACATTTCTCAAATTACACTGTGAACATAACACTTAATTCATCAAAAAATGACATGTTTGAAGAAATGGTTTTAATTCTAATAATAAGACTTTCTTAGAAGGGCTTACCGTATAGCCAGAAATATATGAGGAAAAGTTAAAAGAAAATATTAAAAATTTAAAATGTAAAAAAAATTAATGTAGAGAGATTAAAGTGAAAACCAAAATTCAAATATTGGTATTCAGTGAATCAACAATGGTTCATCCGGCTCTAAATATGAGAAGATGGAGCATGTTCATAACCAAATTTATTTCCTAAATTGGTTTGTCTTGGTCAAAGCCTTTGATCTTGGAGAAATGGGCCAATGTCATGGTGATCATTGTATTGGGTCTAAGACACTTGAAAAAAATTCACTGTTAATGTCTAATATAAATAGAATGGTCATGAATCCTGATTTTCCAAGGACAGTCTTAATTTTTACCTGCTATGCATTGATTAATGCTTGTTAATTCCTTTAATAGCACTGCCTTTTGTTCTAAAAAATTTTCCAGTTTGGGTGATAATGTACATAGTCATACTAACTATAAGCAACTCACTCTCTCTCCTTCTCCAATAAGTCACAATTATAAAGCTGCCTGTTATCTAATTATGCAAACCAAAACAGAATCCACTGTACCAGATAAAACCATAATCCAGAAACCAAACAAAAACGATTCTGAGTAGCCAAAACAAATGTCAAAAATCCATAAAATAAAGTTCATATTCTCTATTAACAAGAAAGAACATCAGGTTCTCATTCTGAGTCTATTTGATATTAGGGTCAGAAATAATATGCTGGTTACTACATTTTTCAGTTCATGGTTCTTTGGAACCAATATTACAAGAAGTTAATTTCTAGAAGCAAAGATTTTTTATAGTAAAATACATTAACAACTGATAATTTTGGAGCAAGAGAAAAAGATTTTTAAATATAAGATGAAATTTTTAAAAAAATTAGAAGCATATGAGTCTGGTACTGTTTGCTGTAAAGACAAACATTACTACAGATAGGTGCAATAATGGATATTCATAAATTATGTTATTAAATTACAGAGAAATTATGGATTATGTTTTAGATTTTCTCCAAAGAAGTCAAAAAGTCTGCAATTAAAATTTTTCTACAAGATAACCATTTTTAAAGGATGTTTTAAGAATAAATTTCCACTGACAGAAAAAAATCTGTGATTCATGAACTATATAAAAATCTATAAAAGATAGGCCAATCATAATGCCTTTAGTAATTCTATATATGTGAGATATAATTATATAAGATTATATGTCTTTATCTGTGTGTGTATCTCACATCCTCAACTTGATTTTTGGGGTTTCATAGTTAATGGATTAATTGTTCTGTGGTGATACAAAAGGCATAGAACCACTGTAGCCTCTGACCTTGAAAAGCTTACACTTTTATTTATGCACATGTGAATTTAGACTTAAAACAGAGGATTGAGATCTCAGATTTCACTGGCATGCCTTTAATCATGTCACTTCTTTAGGCTTCTTTCATAAACACCAAGTGTTCCTTATCAAACCATGTTTAAAAATATATTTACTCACCATTGTGATATGTAAAATATTAAGTTTTATATTTATCATTTATATTTTAGGTGAAACATAACAGTTTCAAGAATATATCTTCCAAATGTAATAAAAAATAAGACAATTTATAGTTGGCATAAATATACTAAGATGATTGCTCTAAAGTATATTTTGAATGAAAATAGCTGAAAAACAGAATGTTATTCATGACTTCATCATTCATATCTCAGCTTACTGTGCCATTAATTCAAAGCATTTCCTTCAGTTCCATTTTTTTGGTGGACAATGCCAGAGCTTTATAACCTATTATTATAGATGTGCCACTGTAAATTTTAAACTTTCATAATGGTCCCTAGCAGAAATTGTGCAGTCAAATCCACAAGTATGTCTATTTACTAACTATGCTAATGACCCATAAACATGAATATCTAAATTTAGAAAGGACTTTAGAAGTCACTTATTTCAGTTTTCTCTGTTGACAAATATGGACACTGAGATTCAGAAGAGGTATGTGGCTTCCCAAGGTCACATGGCTTCCAGGGACCAAAATTGGAATGATCCCAGCACTCTACCCATGAGTCATCCCTGAAGTCCTATAGCAACCTGACTGTATTACTTCTTCTAAAAGCCATCACTGTGAACAGTGATTAGTACTGGACTATCTATAATGGTAACATTTGTTATCTGTGTATTATTTTCTCTATTGTGTCTATGATCTTTTGATGAAAAATTTTAATTGAAAACCAGTACTTGCATGAACAATGTATCCAAAAAATCAGATTTTTCCTAGAAAATTATATTGCCCATACATTGATCCGTTAGAAAAAGATTTAGATGACATAAATGAAAGACAATATTGCGTTCTATTTGGTATCTAGGTGAATGATCAAATTAGCAAGAACAGTAGGTTCAGCCCATCTGACTTCCTGAAATTCCTGTAGAGCTCCATCATGAAGAATGGGCCAAGTTAAGAATAAACTACTCAATTAAGGTTAAAGAAACATATATGTCTTATGATCTTCATTTTTACAATGTCTGACATAATTTTGATATATGGCATTAGAAAAAAATATTCATTGTCTCTGAAATAAACTTTCTCCCATTTTTTAGATGGAGAGCTTGGATTAAGTGTTATTTAAAACATTTTCTGGGGCCACGGTGGCTCAGTAGGTAAGAGTGCTTGCCTGCCATGCCCGAGGACCCGGATTTGATTCCCGGTGCCTGCCCATGTTAAAAAGAAAAAAAAAAACATTTTCTGCTCTAAAAATCTATCATTTTCAAAACCTGTTCATTCATTCAACAGTGAGCTATTATATCGTGGACACTGATTATGCTTTCTGAACAGTGCTAGTAGCTATGAAAGATTCAAACTAGCTTGAAAAATGTTTCTTGCCCCAGGTATCATACGATTTAGTTATAGAGGCAAGATGCACCTTGTTGGTTAAGAGAAAATATCATTAATGCATCATAAAAGTAGTTCTGAACTAAGTGTTAAGAATGAAAATGCAGACAAAAGAAGACAGAGAAGTATGAGAGTAGACCAGCTACCAACAAGCTGTTAATTTCTCTGTGGAAGTACAACTAAACACACATATTCTAGTGTCCTTTTCTATGAAAAGAAAAACAAATGAGTAATACTATCTGTCATCACAGGCACTCTGGAGTGGGGTAGTTTGATGAGAAAACCAAAGGTAATGTAAAAACTTTTCCTTTGATTTGTCTCTTTTCTTCCTTTATTAACATAGTTAAATTTATGATGCTAAAACATCTCCCTGTACTCTTTTTTTCTTTTTTTTTTTTTTTCTGGAGAGAAGTCATGGAGGGAGGTTGACTCTGGGTGTATTTAAAGCAGTTTGTATACATAGAAAGTTACCAGAAGTCAAGACAGAATTCAGAGGAAAGCAAATGGAAAATTGTGTTCTTCAAACTAATTCTGTGCTTAAGGAAGAATTTTGATGTTTCTTTCTAGAGCATTTTTCCACACTTTTCAGCCCAAATCAGTAGGTTGGGAAGATATATGACAAAGGGGAAAAAAGCCTTATCCAGAAATTAGTACATGAATTTGGCTGGAGTGATCTGTAGACTGAGTAGATGAGATGCAATCAAAAATCACTTGGAAATACCAATAATCCTTGATTACTTACTTCATAGCTAATATATTAAATTTTTAAGTAGGTTACTTAATCGCCTTTGTAAAATGAAAATATCCTTTGAGGTGATTGATTGTGCCTTATTTTATGCAACTGTCCATGATATCTTCTTAGATATATTGTGAGAGCTTCATTATGTAACTTTTTCAATCAATTATAGACGCAAAGAATATATACAGTATTTTTTGGCCCAAGACTCCCATCAAACTTATTTTTCCTTAAACCCATTCTTAGTCCTAAGAGTCTTCAAAGGCCCTGAAAAATAAGGATGTTACATTTCATTTGAAATTCAGAGACAGATGGAGAAAGGAGAACCAAACTTTTCCTTTAGAAATCAATTCTGCAATTAGGCAGCAGAACTGCTAAAATATTCTCAGTTCTAAGGGACTTGGGTTATATTTGTTGGACTAACTGGTAAATAGCATGCTGATTTCTACTTCAGTGAGCAACTGGAGACAAACTGTGATCAAAAGAGTTGGAAAATATTTTGCCCCAGAGTCATTAAGTGCCTTCAAAGTAACAAACTTCTTCTAATCAACAGAATTTGATGAGGAGGTACTTTTTATAATATTGTTCTAGAGAATGTTCACCATATATATATATATATATATATATACCAGCATTCTCTGAATTCCTTTTAACACAAATGAAAATGATAATGAGCACCTCATTCAGAGACTGCTGAAGTAATAGGGGGTCTGTGGTAGGCTGACAGTTTGAAACTAAATGATAAGTCCACCCACTGGACTAACAAGCATCTTTGGTACCAAAGAAGACAAAAGACTTGCAGGATCCTAAGCCAAAAACTTTGCACCCTGCTTTCTGCTTTGAAGCAAAACTATTCCAGTCCAAAAGCTCTTCAGATAAACACACTTTCATATTCTAAGCAATATATTTCTGTGAGTTGCACTGGAAGTTATCTAGGATCTTCCAGATTATTATCCAAACAGGCTACTGTCTCTTCCTGTAGCAAATCAAGTTTCAAATGAAAGCAAAAATATTTTATCTAATGAAAATTCAAAATGTGTTTTATCAGTAATATTTTAATGGACTCATAAACTGAGTTCCTCAAAGGATAAAAACAGTTTTAAAACCATTTTAAATTGGTTTCCCCTACTGTAATATGGGAAAAACACATTTATGATAAATTACAGAGTGATATTACTTTTCTTTGCAGATATCCAACTTTGATTTCAAAATCAAGTTGCTTTTCTGGGAAACCCAAAGTGCTTACTGGTGGAATGATTCACTGTATTATATAGGGGAGGTTTCATGCAAAGTAAGATAGAAGTCTGCCTTTATAGCAACCAATGTTTTCGCTCCTTAACATTTCCCTCCTTTATTCTTAACATATAATTTTAGAGAAAAAAGATTGTGCTATAGAATGTTAAAAATAGGCAAACACAGGTGAGACAGTCATTTTTTTGTCTAAAAATTACAATGGGCTAATCCCGCTAAATAGCATATTCTCATTAAACTAGAGCAAGTCAATAGGACCAACAGATTTATAATAACTATAATGCCAGTGCTGTGTAACATACAAGCCATTTCTCCCCTCTGAGAGAATACCAGTTGAGGAGGCACTTCTGCTAATAGGCGCCAAAATGTCAGAACACTTCACCTTGTAAATTGTAGTGGTTAATGAAAGATCATTGCTTCTTTTACTTTTGTCACTTGTGAGACCATAGGAAATATAGCCTAAATAGCAATACCCCAGAGGTTCCAAGGAGATCCTTATGAAAACTGAATTGTGGTGTTAAATTTTTCATGTGGGTAAGGCATCTTCAAAATGATCACTAAGAAGATGCCGCAATTCTTCTCTTGAATTGGTCATAAGCCCAATGCCTGTTTCCGCCTTGAGTTAGCACTCTACTTATACATAAGTGAAGCAGTGTGTGATTACAACTAAAAGTCAGGATGGGCCACAGTGGCTCAGCAGACAGAGTTCTAGCCTGCCATGCTGGAGAACTGGGTTCAAATCCCGGTGCCTGCCCATGCAAAAAAAAAAAAAAAAAAAAAAAAAAAAAAAATATATATATATATATATATATATATATATATATATACACACTAAAAGTCACTTAGCAGAGGGAAGTGTAAACATGGCTGAAACTTGGATGATTTTACTTAAATGTTGATAAGAACTCTAGTATTAGGGAATTCAGCATTCATGTTGTTGAACTCAAGGTCATATGTCCAGCAATACATTAGCCTTACTGTCCAATCACCTCCAAGCCTCCATTTCTGACCTTCCTCATCCGTCTGCAATGCCCAGACTGTTTTCTTAGGAATAACAGAGTACACTGATGACAGCTCTAGTAATATTTCTAATCAGACACTTATATAACATTGAGAGAAAAAAGTCAGTTCAGAATGTGAGCCACTCCAGGAAGAACTGAAATTATTGATTTATTTTCACAATAGTTGATTGGGATATGTGTTAGCTGGATATATGTGATAGTGTCTATGACATCTATGGATTTCAATTTTTTGTTTTATTATATATAGCCTTATAAACCAGAATGACTTCTCAGATAATCCCCAAAGTTATATCCTCTGCTTATCTTATAAATAATATAGTCTTGAAATATGGCAACACATCTGGAATCCTACAAATCATACTCTCCAAGATATAATGAGAATCATTTAGGATGATGGGTGATAGGTAGATGGATAAATAGATAGATAGAAAAACAAATAGTTTTAAAATTAAAATGCAATTGTAAAACAAAGACACTTGGTTAAAAATAAACAAATAATTTTAAAATTAAAACACAATTGTAAAACAAAGACACTTGGTTAAAAATATGCAAATACATGATATTTTTAAACTTTTTTTTGAATAGTATAACATATATACAAAGCAAAAAAAAAAAAAAAGTAATAATTTTCAAAGCACTCTTCAATAGGTAGTTACAGGACAGATCCCAGAGTTTATCATGGGTTGCCATACGATCCTCTCAGATTTTTCCTTCTAGCTGCTACAGAATATAGGAGGCTAGAAGGCTTAACTATTTTTTTTATCATCACAATCGACTTCTTTTCTTTTTTGTGAAAAATAAGATACAAACAAAAAAGCAATAAATTTCAAAGCACAGCACCACAATTAATTGTAGAACATATTTCAGAGTTTGGCATGTGTAACAATTTCACGTTTTTGCTTCTAGCTGCTCTAATATACTGGAGACTAAAAGAGATATCAATTTAATGATTCAGCAATCATATGCATTTGTTAAATCCTATCTTCTCTGTATAACTCCACCATCACCTTTGATCTTTCTGTTCTTCTCTTTAGGGATGCTTGGGCTATAGCCATTCTGAATTTTTCATGTTGGAAGGGTCTGTCACTAATATGGGGTAGGGAGACGGAACTATCTGATGTTATGGAGAGGCTGGGCTGTCTAGGTTTCAGGAGTTATCTGGTCCAGGGGCCCATCTGGAAGTTGTAGGTTTCTGGAAGGCTACAGTAGTGCATGGAACCCTTGTGGATTCTTATATATTGCCCTAGATGTCTTTAGGATTGGCTGGAAAGATCCTGGTTGGGGGTTGGCAGGCTATGATAGATAGCTATGTCTAACTGAAGCTTGAGTAAGAGCAATCTCCAGAGGGGCCTCTCGACTGCTGGCAAATACATGATATTTTAAAAAGCATGTATAGTGACTTTCTTGTATCTGAAGAAGGTCATGAGTTATACTTTCTCTATAATAAAAGAAAAATGCTAGTCAGTGTATTTGCTGGTAATAGCTCTCTGTATTTAATCTTAATGAATATGTGCTAGCCTACAACATCAGTAGAGAACCTGTTGAGAATATATGGTTGGGAAATATCTTTACGCTTATTTAGATTAGAGAGCGGGTGTCAACCTCCAGCTTGAACTCATGATTACTTAGAAGTACTACTGCAAATACTAGCAATAACAAAGACTTTTCCCAAAATCTTCTGAACTGTACATGGCTTCTGGTTGTAAGTATGCTCATCATGTGAGGCAATGTAAACCTCCGTGACAATTCTTACATTTCCTCCTGAGATGATCTTCAGAATGGTCAACCTTCATAAAGATTATGTGTCCTTGAAAATCTACCACAGGAGAGAGAAGTTTGATTAGGGCTTAACATATCTTAATTAATCTGCAGAAATAAGCTTTGTGACTATTCGTTATTGATATCATTTACTTTTTTGGGGGAGGTGGGGTCTTTTTTGGGGGGGATACATGGTCCAGGAATCGAACCTGGGTCTCCTGCATGAAAGGCGGGCATCCTAACCACTAAACTACCTGCACACCCGATATCATTTACTTTTAAAATATCTTTATTCAAAGTTGTCTTCTGTTTGGTAATAGATATATTATCATTCAGCTTGTCCTTTAACTTTACTTAAGTTAAAATTATGTTCATGAAGAGGTACAAGCTAATAGCTTCGTCAAGAGTTCACATGCATGTTGATCCCCTAGTCATCATTTCAGAAAATTTCCAAATTTAATCATAAGATAAATGACTCAGTTATTTTCCATAAGCAGGGTAATGCCCTCACCAGACTGTTGATTTCCCTTTGGAACAGTTAAATCTCTAAACAGTGGTTGGTAGTGCAAATGAATTATGAACTTTTATTAATGTAACAGTTTCCTCACATGAATTAATCTTAAATGGAGTGCAGTGACCTAAATCTGACAAATGACTGGTCCCCACAGCCTATTAAGAGAATAGTGACATTCTAGCCTGGGCCTTCAATTCTGTTTGCTTTAAGACAGAATGAAAGCCTCTTATCATGTAAATCTCAGAGATTGATATATAAAAATTTTCAGCAAGCCACCCAACTGTCATTTCAGGTTTAGTTCAGTTTAGGATCTACAGTGAAAGCTTTAACTATTTATCTGTAGGATTTAAGAGTGATGGTGCAATCTTTTCCATACTTATGATTACATGTACTATCCTTGAAAACAGAAAAGATGTTTAGCTTAAAATTTTTTGTAAACAAATTCTTACAAAAGTATTTTTATTTGTTGTCTTAAAATGTCTGTCTTCTAATATTGACAAATTTTCTGCAACTTTTAACTTTAGCAATCAAAAAAGTCAAACAATAAGCCCCCAGTTGTTTTCCAAACAATAAAAAAAATTCAGTCAGTAAATTTTGATTGAGTCTATGTTTACATATGAGGCTGGACACAAGGAACTGTAATGACAAAGCAGAGATTGGACTTTGGTGTCACAGAGCTTGGTCTAGGGCAGAAGACAAAGTAAAACAAACCAAAACAAAAACATAAAAGAACAGCGTGCAAAGGGTACCTGCTCAAATGTGGAGGATTAAGGTTAGTGAAGTCTTTAAGTTAAGATCTAAGCTTGAGTTCATGAGGCAAGTGGGGAAAGGTGGGAAATAAAAACTATTCCAGGTATAGGAGATGGCATGTTGGGCTATCTGTAGCAGGAAAGAGAATGTTAAGATTGCTGAAAGAAACTCAGTACAGCTCAGAGAGGGTTATATGGGAGCTGTGTGACAAGATGGGACTAAAGAGGTCACCTTGAACATTGCAAGCCAGGTTGAGCATCCTGAATTTTATTCCAGGAGTAATGGGAAGCTGTTGAAGGAGAGTAATAAAATTCAGGCTGTATTTTTTAATTCTCATCCTGGAGCAGTATAGAGAAAGAACTATAAGGAGACAATAAATATGGAAAAATCTGTAAGAGACCCTTGCAGAATTCCAGACAGTGATGGCAGACTGGCCAGGTGGGTGGAGGGAAGTGGCACACTTCAGAGTCATTTCAGAGTTAGAAATAAGATTTTGGGGAAATGTTCCAGAAACTTGGCAATATTGTTACAGTTTAGCTATGGTTTGATACTTTAGTATTTTTCATGATCAAATTTTAAATTTCTAATTGGTATAATAATTTAGTTCTAAAAACATTTTTCCCCAGATTTTCATGAAAAGCACTCAGTTTATTTATGTACCATTAATATGGTTGTATGATTATGCTAACTGACTCTTGGCTTGTTGACACAGCCATGCTAATCCAAATGGATATTATTCTTATCACAGCACCTGGACCCAGCTAAAATGGCACTTGTATTTTCTGAGTGCAGAGGTAGGCAGTGAAAGGCTAAATACCCTGGTCAATAATATTCTATATATTTATTAATCCAAAAGAGCCAGATCCTCAGCTTTATGGAAAATGATACATGGAAATTTCTGGAATTCTCTTGCAAAATGACATTTAAAAACAGAAATTATGCATCTACTAATTTTATAAACCTGCAAATTTTCAAGTCACTGCTCTTGGAATAAAGTCTTATATAAAAAACTCATTTTTATAGTCCAGGTTTTGCCTTGCCAAGCACATGCACATTCATGGTTTCATGGAGACTCATGCTAGTACTAGGAAAAAAGCACCTTATTTTTGTATTTATTTCACAGATGGAGGTGCTTAGGCACTGGGAGGTAAAGTATTTCATTGTATTTTGGCATCTCAGCTAGAATTCAGGCATTTTTATTCCCTACCCAATGCACTTACTCTTCTGCATTGCTTAAATACATATTAGGAAGACAAGTGGTAAGGGATTAGATGTTAGCAGTGCACCTACAGAAATTTCAGGCATCATGCCAAAGCTTATCTGGGAAGACCTTGTTTACCTAAAGATTTAATGAGCCTTTTTTGGGGTGCAGAGTATGGAGTGATAAGTACGTTGGGGTTAATGAGTGCCCCCAAACTAAAAAGCATGAAATACTGAAGCTCCTATCTTGCCCTTTACAGCCATATGTCTTCAAGTTTCTCTAGTCTTTCTTATAGATAAATATATATATATGTACATATCATCCGTCATGTTATATATACAGCTCTATATGTATTTTATCTAATATATGTGTATAGTGTATTAAATGTGTATAATATATTATGTATTATTTCAATGAAATGTATGATATTTGCCTTGCCAAAAGTGAGAAAATATATTATTTGTAATTCCATCAGGATTTCTTTCACTTGGGGTGACCTGTTTCTTTTCTCTTTCAGGCCAAGGCCTTTTCAAGCACTCCGATCTCACATTTCCTGGGTTGGGTGAAAGATGAGCAACCCCTTGACTCCCAATATATGCAACATCACACTACCCTCTGTTCTTGTGACCAGTTATAGCAGGAACTCTTAACCAACCTCCATTTAGCTCACCCACCAGGTTAACTGGGGACCTCTGCTCCGTCTCTAAGCCATAATGATTGATGCTCCCTGCTCTCTAAATGCAGACAGGCAGGAGTTATACCTACACTTCAGCTTTCCCCAAAGCACTTACTTAGAGTCAGTTATGTTTGTTTTCAACCAATTTAGACCAGTTGTTTTTAAATTTGTAATTATGTAATTTGAATAAATCATATTACCTGATAAAATACTGTGAGAAAGTCAACATTTAAACTAAGTGTTTTGTGTTTTGTAGTGATATGTTAAAGATGAATTTTACCTCCTTTCCTCCCCAAATTGTTGATGGAATAGATATAGGCAGTACAATTTAAAAATTGGGATTAAAAAGAAAATCATGATTCTGAACTCTGATGACTTCAAAGTGTCTTAAATTCTTGTTCCACTTTAAAGATGTCAAAACATTAAGGCATAAAGGATGCATTATGGATGTTTTGTGCAAAAATAACAACTCCATTTGGCAGGCATTTTTAGAAAAGGAGTCTTGGATCACCATCAAAGATTGAAAAATGAGTATACATTTGTATGTTTAAATGAATATAAAATGTTTAATGTATATATAATTTAAAATTATTCCACTTCTTAACCAATATCAATTAACCAGAATTTTATGATGCCAGATTGAGCGGTTTGTTGTCTCGTAAAGGCCCTGGCCAGAGAATAGCCCAGACATCAGAAATTCCTTGCTTAAATCATCAGTTGATATTCTGTCTTCTGGATCTCTGCTCACTTTCCTGGACTAAACTCTGGCTTCCCTGATTTACAACAGTCTTCACTTTACTTCTTGCCAAAAAGACTTCTGTCCAGATTGGCCTGCTCTCCTGTCTTAGCAGCCTCTGTGACACCAGGATTCCATTGTAATTGTTGACACATATCGAGATCAAACCTTTGAACTCTGCCTCCCACTACCAAATTAAAGCTGAGAAATCGAGTACTGAGCTTTTGGATTTTTTCCTTCCCTCTCTTAGGTACCAAGAGAGTAATAACTAAGATAGCATCAGGTGCAAGCAAACCCTTATCCAAGAGGCTGCTGACTGCTGCCCGTTGATGGTGCAACACCTTGGAATAATTAAAACAGGCAGTTTGATCACAGATGCATTTCTCTTGTTAATCATCAGGTCATTAGCCTTAATAAGATCAATCTGTGATTAAATTCACTGTATCGCAAACCAGTGAAATGGAGTAGAGAAGAAATCAGATTTCAACTACATGTTTCATTTGTAATCTTTATTTTATGCTACAAAGCTGAAATTGAATAGTCTGTGGAGGTTACAGATGTGCTACTCAATGCCTAAGTGAATAAGGTTTCAGCAGAATGACAGCAAAGGGAGGACATGTAGAAGAATAAAAGGTACTTATTAGTGATATATCCGCATTTCTGGGACACCTGACCAGTGTTGGTTAGCTGTACTGCCTGGGATTTGACTTATTTCTTTTAATTATCAGTGGCCTCCAGCAGAGATGTAGATTGTGGATAGAAGCTAGCACTGTCATTTTGGTGGTAAAGGAAGCAGATCTGTCCTTAGATATCAAGGATTACCTCGAACCCCAAAGTAAACCTAAACCCTGATACCTCAGTGATTCAGTTTTTGCATGCTGTTGTGGTTCTTTCTGAAGTCAAGAGCTCTTTGTGCGGTAAGAGCTTCAAAGGAGATGAACCTTGAAACAGTTATGCTAATTGAAAGAAGACCCATGCTAAACACCACTTATTGAATGATTCCACTTGTATAAAATGTCCAGAATAGGCATATCCATATAGACAGAAACCTATCAGTGGTTGCCAGGGGCTGGTTGAGGGAGAATGGGGAATGACTGCTAATGGCCATGGGGTCTCTTTTTGAGGTAATGAAAATGTTTTTGGTTTAGATAGTGGTGATGGTGCCATAACTTTATGAATATTCTAAGAACAAAACTTAAAATAGTATACTTTAAAATGGCAAATTTTATTATACGTGAATTTTTTCAATAAAGAACAAAGATGATTAAAATTTTGAAAACAACCTGTAGCTCAGCCTGCACCCAGACGAATTGCATCAGAATATCTGGTCAGAGACCTGGGGCTTATAACCAAAGAACAGAGGTCCCAGCTTTTGTTGTAACATTGACTTGATATGTCACATGAGAATGCAGTGATATTGTAAAAGGTGAGAAGTAGAAGAACTTTGTGACCCCTTATCTGGCAGTAACCTCTTTAAAACTTAGCTGCAAAGAGTCTCAGGGCAACTTCAATACAAAAACAAAGGTCAGTTTAAAATCAAACTGTTATTTTTCATGTACCATCATGGTCTTCTGGCCTCCACCTTCTCATCAACCTCGTATCATTTGTGCATCTTGCTTGTTCTCTTACTCATCTATAGGTCAAAAGTTTTATCTGAGTCCTTGGACTCTCCAGCACCAAATCTTTTGTTGGTTACAGCAGGAACTCTTGGTTGAAATGGCAATAGAGCTACTGGAAAACTTCAGTGAGTGCATACAGCTGTGTCCTCTATTTTGACGTAAAGTACGATACGCAACTCTTTTCTGATCATTTGATAATTATTTATATGATTCCTTAGAAATGTCATAAAATTTTGATCTTAGTCTCTTAATATCTACAAGGAGTAAATTATGTGCTCTCTTGGTGTCTTGGAGTGCCTCAGATAATATGTTGACTGAAGTAAAATACATTGGAATGAATGTCCAATGACACAAGTATTATTAAACAAAATACAAATTATTGCCTTCACATGTATTTTGACCTAAATCTGTTGTACACAGAGGGAACAATAATATATTGAATAATATGTTGAAGATGATAAGAGGACTGGCTAAAGTAAACATTTATAATATTGAAAGGATAAGGTTGACAAATGTATGAATTTAAATATCCTTTAAATTCATGAAGTAAATATGAAGAGGGAAGGATGGGTTCCTTTGATACCTGACAGAGGCAAAGTTAAGTCACCAAAAGGATTTATAGTGCAGTTTCACACTACATGGAGTAAACTAATGAAAAATATATTTCTGAAACAGTTGATAGGTATTATGTATCTAGTTCACGAATATGTCTGTTCACAGTACCATCTCTCTATGAGCTATTATTTTACATTTATTAATATGCTTTTGGCTTTTGATCATTCCTGTCTGTTCAACATACATTTTTAACCATTTCTGCATGATTCTGAAAGAAGGACAGTAAAGTGTAGAGACAATTCCTTGTACATTATAATTGTTTGCATAACCCTCAGCAACATTTCACTTGGCAGAGTTGCAACTAATTAAGACAATCCCTCACCATTGTTTTTGTCAACATTGAGATGGCATGATTTTTATATGTGTTCATTAGAACTAAAACCACATTATTAGTATTGGAAAATATATATAGATTAGAGTTTAATATCAGTCATTTTAAATGAAAGAAGATGGCAATTGTTGCTCCATCTTCCAGGTCTCTTCTAGAAAGGACTCTTTTTGTTACAAGATAAAGCACCAACTCACCATATAAGCTGGATATTAAGGCCCTAAAAATGCAGCAGAAAAGCAGTTAGAAGACTATGAATTTACATATGTGTCTCAGTACGATTTAAAAAATAAAACAAAGGAATATAAAGGTCCAAAATACATTTGGTTTCAAGCTAGTTAAGAGATGGCTCAAAAACTAAAAAGTTATCATATCTCTATAACATGGAATTTGTGGGGGATTCTGCATCTTAAGTTAGAACATGACTCAGAAGACATTTCATGCAGTTCTATCATTTATCTATCTGGTTTCTTTTGGAGGTTGATGCCCTTTAGAAATTATATATACTATATTTTTAAACATATAATACCATAGTTATTGATTTTTGTCCTCACTCTTCTCTATGATACTTTTTTCCTTCTGACCTCAGGAATTTGGGGGGCATAAAGCCTGTATTTTGCAAGGGAATCCTGGTCAGCAAGCTTGTAACCCTTTCTTTTCAAGACTTAGATGAATAAAATCCCCTTTAGAAGATAAGGAAAGCACACTGTCCATGCTCAGCCCGGAATATTATAGCTACAAGGCTCTCTAGATATGATCTGGCCTTTAGTATTATTCTTATGAGTGTGTCACCCACTTTTAGTTGACATTGAGATGTTTTTTTCTTACACAAAATACCTTTCCCTTATAATCATTGATTCTTAGAATTCCCTTACCATGAGTCAATACTATAATAAAGATGCCATTTTTGGGAGAGGGAACCCAGTTATTTAAATTTGTATTTTAATGATATCTGATGACTTACAGATAAACATGACAATTCTCAACATGTATCTATCTGTTCTTCCTTTCAAAACATATCAAAATGATGCTAAAGGACTAAATATGTTACAGTCACAAAGAGTGAGAGTGGGGACAGCAGATGAGAGATCACAACACAAGTTTGGAAGAAACAAAATGAATATGAATGGGACTGAATTTGTAGGTGACGCAAACTACAACCTTGGTGTCTGCAGACATGAGCAACAATGAAATACCATGTGATTTACCCTGTAGAAAGGGCTAAAGCAGTGGAGGTATAAATTACTTAAAAAGAAACAGGATATAAAATCATTTAAAAAAAAAAACAAGAGATAAACACAAAATGCAGAATAGCATTCACTTTGGGAAGAAGAAGTTGTTTTCAGGGAAAGATATATAAGAGACTTTAATAGTCTAGTGGTATTTTATTTATTAAGCTGGGTGGTGGCTTATATTATTTCTTATATATTATAAATGTAGTATATATTATTTTGTATTTTAAAAACTAAGAATATGATTTTTAAAGTAAACTGAAAGGGTTAAAGCTTGAGATTAAGTATAGAGGAATTTGCTGAGGATTTATGTAGAAGGATACTGTTGGGAGGAACAGAATAGATGACTATTGCTTTTTGATATAAGCCTTGTCCTATGATTTAACTTTTAAAATCTTGTCCATAGATTATTAAAAATATCAAAACAGACATGCAAAGAAAAACTTTACAGCTGCTAAGACAGGGTTCCTCTGTCTTGTGTATCTAAGTGAGTAGCAGATAGTCATTCTTTTCATCTTGTTCTTTTATTATTTTATTCTCTCTTACTCTATTATTTATTCTTACAAACTCTAGGAATGCTTCTTCTGGAGTGGCTTTGAATGTTGATCAGTTGGGGGTAGAGATTCTGTGAGATTTTTTTCCTTTTCTATTCAACCAAAAATGTACTTTAAATGCTCTCTCCACTGTGGAGACAGTTTTCAGGCCATAAAACCAAAAGTCCTGTGCTGTTCTGTTCCCTTTGCAGATCCTTCATCCAGAGAGTTTCTCACTGTCCTCGAGTTAAATGGGATGGATTGCCACTTCATGGGATACCTTCTCCCCAATCCTAAACACACACACCTTTTGGAGCAGGCGGATGTGTTTGTTGTACAGGTCTTTTTTGGCTTGGAAGCTCTGGTCTATGTTACTCTCCTAGTTGTGATTATTGCTGCAGCAATCTCTATTTTAATTTCTCTCCAGCTGTGAGACTGGCTGAAACACAGATGGGAAGTAGAGCTGTGGGAAATCAGAATTGAAAAGTGAGTTGAAAAACCAATGAAGCTTTAACAAGAGCAGAGTTGCTCAGAGAGCTCTACATGCCCAGGGTGGGCAGGGTTCTCTGACTTTTTTCATTTCCTTTCTTACTCTTTGGGGTTCACCTTGTATCTTGATGTATAAAAGGGGAGGAAAGTGGGTGGTTGGAAGGTATCTTGGGAGATGATTGCTCCCAGTGAACCTCTTTTCTTCTGGTTAAGGTGACCATATAATTATTCCTCAAAATTGGACACTTTTTAGAGCATCAGAATATATTAATAAATAATGAAGACAAGTCAAGCATATCCAGGACTCCTCATTCAAACTGAGACATCTTCTGTTTTGTATTCTGCTGGGTGTGTTACCTAGACTGCATGTCCACTTTCTAAACTTGTATTTCATTTTTTGACTTCCATTTTCATACGCCCATCTCATATGGTCCATTCATATGATAATTAAATTACCAGTCTCCTATTTGACATCATTCTGGGACCTGCCATACTTGTGCTTTACCCTTTAGCTTCAGACCCTCATGCTCCAGCAGACTTTTCACTGTCACTGGAAAAAATCAAATATCAGTGATCTGACCTTGGGAGTAAACTCATAATAGCGAAATCTCCCACTCTCCACTACTAACTAAACCTTGCTAATGCCTTTGAGCATTTGAACCACACATCATCTCCTTGTATTATTTAAGAAAATTAACCCTGACTTTAGTTTTCCATCTCTCATTCTAATTATGGTATCATAAATGTCTCAAAATAATCTGTATAAGATAAAATGCAATTCATGCCAAGTAAAAACATAGTATATGTACCTTATCTAGGACAATAGGAGGTACAGTATATCACATAGAGACAGAAATAATTCCATCGAAAAGGGCATTCTACAAGGAGTTCTGTTAACTTTATTTATATGCAATCCATCTAATTTATATATATATAAATATGTATCAGCAATTCCTGACCAAGTTGTTTACTTTAGATCTTTAGGCACAGGACAAAATTATATATTAAAAGCAACAGTATCTATCCTCTAGGGTAAGAATTGCATATATTTTATTCTGCTGTCAATCTCAACATATTTTATATATAGCAAACTGCAAATATTGAACAGTGGTAATCCATTTCAACTCTCAGTTCTTCCAGTGTCCTCTGTCCTGATGCTGTCTGGACTGTACTTTATCCATGTGATGCTGATCCTCTCTTCTTTGTCTAACTCCTTTGCGTGCCCCTTGCTTTCTTTGCTAGAATAGCAGCTGTGTTGCTATTGCATGGCCTCATCTGTACAAAAAACCTTCATATTTATATCTCTAAGTTTTAAAGTTCCTTTTAAATGTAGTCTTTATCAAGTGGTTTCTAGGAAGGTTTGCTCTGATGTGCCCTGTAAAATCAGACCCATGAAATGACACAGAAAGTAACAAAGGTTAATACAGGAAATCAAAACAAACCACCGGAGAAACCAAATTCCATTTTCTTAATGTGTTCAGTCATGGGCAATGAAAGATTCACTCACTGAATTGTAAAGAATCACCCAATCTGAACATTTACAAACAATTTGACCTGGATTCCACAAATGGAATAATCAATCCAGTTGTCAACCATGTTTTCAAGACAAAGGAATTCAGTTGGCAATCTTGTGAACCTTCTCACCAAACAGAACCGCTAGCCAGTCACCATTTATTTATGCATCTCAATTTCCAGCCTTTTTGTCTTTGGAAATATTCTTTTGTGCTCCTATAGGGTCACTTTACCCCATACCCACATGTCTCAATTCTTTCTTGAGTAAAGGAGTTACACAAACCTAGCTCTTCTATGAATCATCCCCTGAACTGCTTAGCTGGAAATGCTGTATTGTCTCCTCATATTCGTAGTCATACTTTTCATATTGAGGTATGTAAGAAAGGTAAGCAAGAAATTCCATCTCTTCTGTGACCTATCCCCTTTCTTGGTGCAAAATACCTCTTGCCAGGCAAAGGACTGCAAGCAAGAGGAAAAAGGTGGGGGGTAGGGGTGGGGTTCATCTTCTCTGGAGCTTCTAAAGCTTAGGCTAGGTAATTTAAAGTTAATAAATTTTGACCCAGCATATTTTTCTCTTTTATTCCCATTGCATAGTAACTGATGGATCCCACTTAAATTTACATCTCTTCTGAACTTGCAGAGGACTTGAAAACCTTCTGTACCAGGAATGACACCTAGTTCCTAATTGTTTCACAAGTCCCTTAGCAAGAACCAGTGTGACAAGTGTTAGATTAGTAGAGCTTCTTATAGTATTTAGAAAGGATTTCTATCCCTAACATTATATCCCCATCAACAATAGGAAAAATACCTAGTCTTCAACCACTTTGAAGTCTCTTTTAATTTCAGGTACAGTATATATGATGAATTAAATGGTATTTAAAGAATTACTCTGTGTTTCAGTTTGTTAAAGCTGCCAGAATGCAGTATACCAAAAATGGAATGTGTTTTAAAAAGAGAATTTATTGTTACAAGTTTATAGTTCTAAGACTATAAAATGTTAAAACTAAGGCATCCAGATAAAGACACCATAGTTCAAAAAAGGCCAATGGGTCCAGAACAGCTCTATCAGCTGGGAAGGCATGTGGCTGGCATCTGCTAGGTTCTCTGGCTTCTTGTTTCAAACGTCTTCCCTAGGGGCATTTTCTCTCTTCATCTCCAAAGGTCTCTGGCTGTGTGAGCACTGTTGGCACTAAAGCTTTTTCTAAAATGATTCCCTCTTAAAGAACTCCAGTAAGCAACCCCACCTTGAAAGAGTAGAGACACTCTCCATGGAAACCACCTAATCAAAAGTTATTTTGATCACATGTCGATGGAAACAATCCAAAGGATCCCACTCAGAATATTGACTAAGGATTAAAGAACATGGTTTTTCTGGGATACACAATAGTTTCAAACCAGCACACCCTATATATAAACTAGTTTAGTAGCAAATAGGGAACATTGTATTCACTGAAATTTAAAGGAGAGTAGGTTCCTACCTGAGCGCAAAGATTTTGTTTTGTAATGTGTTTATGGAGTTATAGGAGGCCCGCCAAAAAGGGGGGATATAGAAAGGCATTGTCTACATCAGTGGTTTTCAAAGAGTAATTCCCAGACCAGCAGTGATAGTATCCCTTGGGAATTTGTTACAAATGCAAAATCCAGGAGCTAGCAATATGTGGTTGAAGAAGTGCTACAGGTGATTCTTATGCATGCTAAAATTTCAGAAATTTTTATCTACATTAGTTTGCTAAGGACTGGACAGTTTTTTCACAGTGTGATGTCTGCTTGAAACTTATACCCCTTATACTACCATAATATTTTGTAATGTTTACATATCATGGTTAGTTTATTTAATTTTATATATTGTTTTTGTTTTAAAGGATAGTATAGGGTTACAAAAATGTGCATCCAAAATATTCATAGCACTAAAAATTTGCCCATGTATGATTCTTAAAAAAAAAAATAATAGAATGAAAACTTAAATAGTAAAAATTAGCAAATCAAAAGGTTTGTTGCTTCTAACTACAACCCATTTCTGATATTCTTCATTTCTGTGTTTTTTCATGCAGGTATTACAGATGCTCTAACTAGCTAAATCCATCAAATTAATGTTTTGTTTAATTTTTTTGCCTCCTCTTTGTTGATAAACTGATTGGTATGACTACTGGTTTTGTTATATGTAGCTTATAAATATGACCCTTAACAGATATGCATTTTAGAAAAAGGATGAAAGATAGTGGTTAATGAGAGATCACACCTAATACAAAATAATTTCATTAGTTGCCAAATCAAATCTAATCTCATCATTGCCTAATTGAAGCAAGCGTGTTTTCCTGCCATGAAGGGAAACGCAACCACAAAACCCATACTGTTTGCTTATGTATGTTTCCAGTGTCAGACACCTCAACCCAGTTCATACAGTTTTTGTGCCCCTATTCTCATTCAGCCTATCATGTCCTAAAAGAATGAGTTTTTGCCTATGTTTTGCCTCTTTAAAGAAGAGTGCTACTTAAATGAGGGTTAAACTGACATCCCAACATTTTCTCTTCCGTGGTACAAACAAAGAAAATAAAACAAAACAATACACACCAAAATTAGTTCACTGCCAATTCTTATTTGCAGAAAACATTTTCTGTAATAGATCATTTTATAGTTTAATTAAATGGTCAGTGACATAAATGCACCTGTCAAATATCTTGTAAAGTACAAATGCCATATTTTTCTGATGAAAGGAAATTGCATTTGAGAAAAAATATATAAAAATAAATCTACCACCTTCAGTAACATAGTTAATGATTAAGGAGCAATTTGAGAAATACTTTTCTATAAATACAACCCAGAAACTAATGCTTGGATTTCAGACAGAAGGACAAGCTAATGCCATTACCTCGAGGTAGGTGCTTGTCTGGCTTGTTTGAAGAACAGAGAAGGTGGCAGTGTGGCTGGAATGAGGTGATCAAGGGGGTTGTAGTAAGAGGCATGGTCAGAGAGATAGGGACACTCTACATAAGGCCTTGGGGCCCATTGACAGGCCAGTGGCTTTTCCTCTGAATGACACAGGGAGTCATTAACCAGTTCTGAGCAGGGAAGTGACATGATCTGACTTTCACTAATCTGAATGCTGTGTTGAGGAGTAAGTATTAGAGCAGGAAGAGCAGCTGGGGGCTACAGCAGTGATGTAAATGAGAGGTGATGGTGGCTTACACCACAGTGGTGGCAGTGGTAAAAGAAAAGGAGCCAGGTTCTGGATATCCAGCTTAACAGTAGAACTGGCAAAAACTTAATAGAATTAATGTGAGACGTGGGGAAAAGATAAAAGTCAAGGATGCCCCCACAAATTGGGACCAGAGCAAGTGAAAGGTGGAATGATTGTTAAGTAAGAAAAGAAAGATTGTACGTAATAAGAAAATTAAATTTGGCATTAATTACACCAGAAAACAAGTTATTGGACTGAAAGTCCACTTGTTCATTTTTCCAAGGGTGAAGGGACATGCATGCCTTCTTTGTAGATTTGAAAGTATTACATACCCAAGAAAAGCCGTGCTTAATCCCAATCCATTTTGTGGAGGCACCCGTTTCTTTTAATCCCTATCCAGCACTGTAGGTTAGAAACTTGATCATCTACACAGAGATGTGACACACCCAATTGTGGGTATTAACTTTTGATTAGAGAGAGATATGGTTCCACCCATTCCAGGTGGGTCTTGATTAGCTTACTGGAATCCTTTAAAAGAGGGAATCTTTTTGGAAAAAAGCTTGAGAGCCATAAGAACCATGAGGACCCACACAGCTAGAGACCTTTGGAAATGAAAAAGGAAAATCCCCACGGAGGAGTTCATGAAACAAGAAGCCTGAAGAGAAAGCTAGCAGATTGCCATGTTCACCATGTGCCCTTCTGGTTGAGAGAGAAACCCTGAAATTCATTGCCCTTTCTTGAGTGAAGGCAACCTTTTGTTGGTGCCTTAATTTGGATATTTTTATAGACTTGCTTTAACTGGGACATTTTCATGGCCTTAGAACTGTAACCTAGCAATTTAATAAATCCTCCCTTTTAAAAGCTGTTCTGTTTCTGGCACATTGCATTCCATCAGCTAGCAAACTAGAACACCTCTATGGATTAAAAAATTATAGAAGGAGTCAGGGAGGAAGGCCTGGCAGCAGCAACCAGATATTTACCAGAGAAAAGCAATCTGTAAACTAAATGTGCATCCAGAAGTTTTTCTGTGATCACTTCCTATTTCTAGGTTCTAGGAGATAGTTTTTCTTGGAAAAGGCAAAGGGTAATTTGATATAAGTTGTGACATACTATTTTCTTAAACATTTGTGATAATTCTAAAGCAATTTATATGAAGGTTTAACCTTATATGATACCTGGCATGTTTATCTGCCAATGAGAAAATAAACTATCTTTTTTTTTAATTGTTGCAATGAAAATGAGAGAGATAAAAATATTTACTGCTGTAATCCCAGTTCTACCACTAACTAGCCTTGTGGCAATGGACAAGTTGCTTAGCCCCTCTATACTTTAGTGTTTTACCACTTTAATTCCTTAGTCCCTTCCATGTTGGGTTGTTCCTAAAACTATTGAACACACACAGACACACACATATATAGATATGTGTGTGTAATTATACATAGGTATATGCATGCATAATAAAAACATGTATGTAATATATATAAACAGATATGTATAAAGTGTACAGAATAATAGCTGATAACTAGTATGAAATAAATGTTAGTTCTTAATTGTATGACTGTTTTTAAATGCAACATATTAGATATCAGTATTTTTTAAATAAAGAAGAATATATTATATTTGTCTAGCACATTTTCTCCTAGAAAATTGATGCGATTCATTTTGTCCCACAAAAATGTTGTTAGGAAGGGCAGGTATTATCATCACCTTTTCTGAAGAAACTGGGCCTGTGGGGACTCTTACTCAAGACCATATCATAATTGGTGGTAGTTCCAGTTCTTTCAGTGAGACCTTCCCTCTAATGGTGTATGGAATGATACGCCTGTGGGACTGCAGCATCTTGAGACTTTCTCTAAGTTCTGAATAATTCCCCTTATTTTTAGAGCTAAAGTTGTAAACAGGCAAGTAAGTAATTGGAACAATGAATTCAAGTAAAGAGTTTTTAGCAACATTTCTCTAGATACTTTATGTTAGATTTTCTAGCATTGTTTTAAGGTTCTTATTACACAAAGCCCTTTCTAATCAGATCATCCATTTCACATTATGTCAAAGGGCAGCAAATAGTGAAAGTTTCACCCCTCATAGAAAACAGACTTGCCTGCAAACAGAAACTTTTGATGCCCTAACTCAGAAAAATAACTAGTGTGGGAGGAGAAGAGGTCAGTAGGGGAAGTGTTTTTAGGCAAGGGAATGGCTTTTAGGGTCCCTCTAATCATACCATCCTGACAGTTTCTGATCCTGATTTTATGTGCAGCCAGTCCGTCTTCTTCCCTGACAGAAGCTCTTGGCTCCAGTCATGCAAATCTATTTGAAATGATAAACGCGACTTGTTCATCTCTTCCCTTCCCCACATTCAAGACCACACTATTCCTTCTTTCCCTTACACATGCTTTAAAATTCCCCTTCTCCTGAATAATGCCATTAAGCCAAATGTATGTGTTAGAAGCCTGAATGTCAAGCCTGACAGAATGAACACAATTTTCGAAGCTATAAAAGTGGGAATAAATGGGACCCCAGTTATACCATCAGAGTGGTTGCATTTAGACCACTGGGGTTTTGTACAAGGAAACAAATAACTCCATTACTCTAAGAGTCAGAAACTTATCAGTTTGGTACTGAGGAAAGTACACAGAAATTAGTCAGACGGGGCTAAGTTTAAATCCTCATTCCCCCACTTGCAAACTGTGTACATGTGGTCAAAATACTGAATATTCCTGAGCCTCATTTTCACTAACTGTAAAGTGGAGTTCTTGATACTCTCCTAGTCAATGCTGTTGTCTTAAGGAAATAAAGTTTCTGAGAGCAATAGACATTACATAAAGTATGACTCGCTATTCACTTTTCACGTGGTTGTGGGGAACTTAATAAGTGCCCAGCTCTGTTGGCACTGTCCTCACTCCCATTGGTAAGATCCAGCACTGACCTTGCAGCCTCCAGGAGTGGAATATACAAACTAGATGATGAAATGCATGCTTGAGGAGAGGGGACATGACAGGGGTATATACATATCACATGCTTTGAGTTTTCAGAAATAGCATTTCTCCTCTGAACAGAAGGTTGAGAGATGACCTGCGATATTTAAATGGAACCTTGAGGAATAAAAATGAAATTTAAGGCGTTGGCCACCACTTAAGCAAATGCATGGGTGCATTACAATTTCTCTCTACTCGGCCATTGTTATTCAGAGATGGTTACAGTAACTTGCATAAAGGCATTAAAATACCAGTGTTGGCTTCTTCTCAGAATGTTAATCTATATGATTTATACCTATGAAGACCTTCATTCAGGTAGACAAACAGTAGGGGAGCAGTCAGATTAGTGTGAATTGCCATGAGCTTGTATGAAATCCTCTCAAGCAAATCCTTCTGGCTATAGTTATTATTTTCCAACTATTGTACTTATGAAAATTAAAAAAGAAAAAACAACCTTATTTTGTGTTCATGCTGTAGCAAGAGCTGTCAAAGCTTATATTGTTTTCTATCATGTTGGAAGGGAGCACTGTGTTTGTAACTAGCCTTGCTGTTCAGACTTAGAAATGACTATTAATGCCACTACACTATATTTTATAAGTAACTATTTTATAAAGGTACCTTTACTTGGAATAAATATGAAAAACATTAGGAATCAATATGAAAAAATTTTTGGAACTTTGAAAAATTATTTTCTTTTAGTAGTAATATCAGATGAAGCATTAGTAAACTCTTTCATGGGATAAGTAAAATTTCCTCCAGAAGGGTTATTATCTGAGGCTTTAGGCTCATTTGTAACTCTGTCATCCTAACTATAGGTGATTAAAAGGGACAAGTCCAAATTGCAAATTACACATTACATATCCCATTCCTGACCATTTATGACAAATAGAGCTATTAGTTCTCGTGTGCTAAGCAGAAGAAACAGAGCTAGTAGAACAAGGAATATTAATAGTACCTAAAGTGTAGTAGGTCGTACTGTGTCCAGGAACTCTTGAAGTCTTTACATAGAGAAATCTTCGCAGCGCTTTAGAGGTGCTAACCTACCTGGTCCTCACAACAACCTTATGCGTTACATTCTGTTATTAATACCACTTCACAGGTAAAGACACAGTCTGAGGAAGCTGTGAAGAGGTAGAGTCAGAATTCAAACCCAGCCAGTCTGACTCAAGAGTCCCATACTCAGTATCCCTCTTTGGCTGCTCGCTGTTTGTAATTCTGTGATAGATTTTAGGCTTTCAAACCATCTGTTTTTTGTGACTTGAATGTCAGTATTATAGATGTTTCTGTTAAGTTAGTTGTTTTATTCAATCTCTTCTCTGCAAATCAGAAGTAGTCTATCATATCTGTTACTAATAATCTTGTATCTGATTATGTTATTATTCTGTTGATTTTTTTAACCTAAATATGAATAGAACATTTTTCCATATTTGGGTCATTATTAATTTAGTAATACTAAAGTCTAACACTGCAGTATGTGGTTGTCTATTTGTGGAAACAAAATCAAATCATGGGGATGCAAGGGTAGTTTAGTGGTAGAATTCTTGCCTACCATGCAGGAGACCTGGGTTCGATTCCCAGCCCATGTGCTCCCCAAAGAAACAAGCAAAACAAACAAATGACAAAAAAAAAAAACAAGTAAACAAACAAAAATTCAACAAATGGTGCTGCAAAATGGGATACTCACATGGAAAAAATAAATAAAATGAGACCCTGCCATACAGCATACAAAAAAATATCATACCACAAAGTGTGTTTTTAGGTTAAGACTTGGTTATCTTGTTATGCCTTACTTCAGCAACTTCAAAATATCAAATGTATTGCAAATTTTGGAAGTACCATCAACTGGTGTTATTCTCTACAGATTCTTGAAAACTAAATGAGAAAGACTTTATGTTGTTTTGCTCTTCCTCATCCAGGACAGAAATCTCATGAAATAGATTAGTTCAGCCTTGTTCAGTCTCAAGGTAAATATGATTGGGACTAACATTTCTACTATCAGACTGTCTTGCATGGGCTACTTAAAAGTCCCTTGTCTTCATTTTCTTCTATGATTCCTCTTTCGTTTCTGCCCCTACTTGGTCATGCTCAATACAGTATCTCCTTTCTCATTTAGAGCTTTCAAATACCGAATTGCAAACATCTGTTGAACCAAGGGGAACATGTTTCATTTTTGCCTTTTTCTTTCCTATCACTCATATTCCCTTTATTAAATACTTGAATACTTGGAATCTTTTGGACACCCATATTTCAACACCCTTCCATTAATCTACTCTAGCTGGTGCTGAGGCTTCTGGAGACAATGATTTTCCAAAGGCATTGGAGTCTTCAGAAAGTGGTAGAAAACTTTGTCTCTCAAATAACCCGGGCCAATCCCTTATCCCCTTCATACCATTACCTCCCTAAATAGATAGACACCATTACTATTTCCTGATTTCTTTGCACTGTTTAAGATTAGGTTTGCTTTTATTTTTCCCTAATGTATTTTCATTTCTGTTGTTTGCAATTTGTGTTGACTCCCTAAAATATTCCATACATGTCCATCTTTTTTTCCCCATCTGATTTTAATAGACTGAATACAACACTGAAATTCTGTAGAGCAGGAAGTTTTGTGGTTAGTTGATAGCTAAACCAGCTTTACAGATGGTTTAACATTTCCCAGAGCACATTTCCTACTTACCTTTTTTTGGTTTCCTACATATATTCCATACATGCCAGCCTATTTGCTGCCCAAATGCCAGCAGAATGAGTCTCTTATTATCTTCTTCATCAGCTTCTCTAATATATCTATGAGGTTGACAGAGTGTAAAACAAAATTTTAGAATCACCTTAATAATATAACATTCTCCACATGGTTATTGCATATCAAGTAGACACATTTTTGTGGACTTCTACAGACAATAATAGTGAACAGATTATTCAGTAATAAAAATTGAACTTAGTGTGCTAGTTTGAATCTGTTATATACCCCAGAAAAGCCTATGATCTTTTAATCCAATCTTGTGGGGCAGACCTATTGTTAGTGGGAGTTTTTGATTAGGTTGTTTCCATGGAGAGGCGACTCTGCCCATTCAAGAGGGGTCTTAATCCGCTTGCTGATGTCCTTTAAGGAAGAGACATTTTGGAGAGAGCTCAGAGCTAAAAGAAGCACAGAGAGATGGAAGTGGGGAGAACAAGCAAGGACACGCTGAAGTCCAGAGACATTTTGGAGAGAAGGACCAGCAGGTGTCGCCATGTGCCTGGATGCCATCGATCTTTCTTCAGAGTCAAAGTATCTGTCTCTGGATGCCTTAGTTTCGACATTTTCATGGCCTGAAAACTGTATATTGCAACCTAATAAATCCCCTTTGTAAAACCCAACTCATTTCTGGTATATTACATTCCAGCAGCTTTAGCAAACCAAAACATTAGGGTTTGTTTAGTACTTGGCAAATTCCATGAACTATTAAAAGAGAGTGATAGGAGCAGGAGGCATATACCTAGTATTTTTTAGCAGCAAACCCGTTTAGAGCCAAACCCATTTAAAATATTTTTCATGCGATATCTCCTTTAACCCTAACAACTGTGGTATTAGAGAGACATTGATCTCCCACATTCTAGATAAGGAAATAGATGGTCCGAGAGAGGAAACTTGCCTACGGGACCAAAGTCTTTTTGTGGGGCTCTCAAGTCCTTATTCTCTTTATTATGTCACATGAACTCTCTGATCTTGAAGAATCAGTGGAGTGACAAGACTGTCAAATATAATAAAGAATTATGTACTTCATTGTTAAATTGGTGTTTCATGTATGACAGTTCCTAAAAGATGGAGATTATGGGATGGTGAAGGACTCAGAACAGTCTTGACTGTTCTAATATCTCTTGATTCTTTACTTCAGCAGTTTAAAATGTGTGAGAATGGCCCATATATACAAGTTCCCTGAATAAATAAAACCCTCCTGTTTTTTCTTTGTTGTTCCACATATTTAATGAAAACTCCCTAAAAGCGTTGCTTCATGTGAATAGAAACTCTGGTTCTAGTTTTGTTATGACACAAAGCTTGTTGGGAAATGGAAGCCTGTATGTGTCATGACAGTTTTACCAGTTAAATAATAATGTGCATGGTACTGTGATTAAAAAATTCCTGTCTAGTTATTAAACATATATTTATAATGTGCCTAATATTACGTATCAGACACCATTGGGTGAATGTAAAGATGAACACATTAGACAACTTTCCTTCCTTCATGGGCCTTGGATCCAGCCAGGGTACCAGATAATTATGATCACACCCTGTAATATGCTTTTCAATAATTTGATCCAGGGCATCACGACATTTAACTAGCTGCAAGGCATCAGTATACACTGGAACCTCAGGGACAAATGCCAATAGCTATTTAGTGAGTGCCTACTATGCACATGACAGGGGATAGAAAGGGCAGGAAGGGAAAGAGGGATATGGGTAGAAGGAACAGCAAAGTGGGAGCAAAAGGTAGCTTTTCTAGTTTGCTAGCTGCTGAAATGCAATGTACCAGAAATGGAATGGCTTTTAAAAAGGAGGAATTTATTAACTTGCAAGTTTACAGTTCTGAGGCCATGAAAATGTCCCAATTAAAGTAAGACATATAGAAATGTCCAAATTAAGGCACCAACAAGAGGTTACCTTCACTCAAGAAAGGTCAGTGATGTTCAGTGTCCCTCTTTCAGCTGGAAAGGTGCATGTCAAACATGGTGACATCTGCTAGCTTTCTCTCCAGGCTTCTTCTTACTTTGTGAAGCTCTCCGAAGGGCATTTTCCTTCTTTGTCTCCAAAAGTCTTGGTGAACTCTCCACATGGCTCTTGTCATTCTCCAAAATGCTTCCTCTTTTAAAGAATTCCAGTAAACTGAGCAAGATCCACCTAGATTTGGGTGGAGTCACATCTCTCTCTAATACAGGTTAATACCCACATTTGGATGAGTCACATCTCCTTGGAGATAATTGAATCCATCCTACATTATTGAATGGGGATTAAAAGAAACATTGCTCCCACAAAATTGGATCAGGATCAGAACATGGCTTATCTCCTTACATAATCCTTTCAAACCAGTACATTGGCAAAAGAGAGTCATGTCAAATTTTCCCACAAACTATTAAAAGAAGTGAATCATTGATACCAGGTCTTTCAGGACAAAACAAAATGCTGACATTGGCTTCTGAAAGACCAAAATTTTTTGTAGTCCAGTGTTATAACTTAAAAATTTGTGGAAATATTTATTTTAGAGTGCTCATTAAGGTGCATAAGAAAGGAACAGTCTTGCAGATGTGAGACCTGCATAATAGGAGATTCTTCTCCAGGAGTGATACAGGGGATTCCTTGAGCATATTTTCCACCTGAGCAGGGTCCTCATTCATTCACCCCCTGCCATGATCCACTGTCTTGTGAATTCAGAATTCAGAATCACCTCTGAATTTTCTGGTTCCTCTCTTGAAACCCTAATATCCCCAGCTACAGTCAGGGGAAAGGGTATTATTTGTTTAAGATTTGTTTTTTGTTTTTTTTTAATTTACCTTGATCACTGCCTACTCTTTCTCTTTCTGTTTATTCTGGCACTGAGTTTGAAGATTTCTGAGATTTCATTAGGAAGTCATATCACCTCTGATCATCTTTTTTCTGCTTTTACCTTTAATGTTCCAAAACCTTGAGGCACTTTTGCCACCAATGTTGTTTTCCAGTGGTGATATATCTATATGTGTGTGTATTTCTGAGATACAGTGCATTTTTGAGGAACAAGGGAAGAAACTCTTCTCCCCAGTCGTGAAGTGGAATCTTCCAAAATTTAAATGCTACTTAAGTGACGCGTTTTCAGAAAATTATTGCTTGAGATTTTTAACATATGAGCATATATAAATATCTATACTTTTTATATTGACTGCTGAAGCTTATCAACAATTCACAAGAGCTATCGTCTCCACTCTCAAATCCATTTTGAGGCATCTCGCAAACAACAGTAGCTATAATAGTAACCAACCCTGATTTTTAAAACTCACTTTTCCTGATTATCTTGTCTTTCTCCATTATCCCCATAAGTTTCCTGGCTTTAGTCTAATACTGCAAAACCCTGTTTTTCACAATATATATAGTCAAATATGCAATTTTAAAATTATTATATTTTATACAGCTATGGGAAAATGATTTTTAAATTACCAAACCAAAATTTACAATATATTTATGTTACCGAAGAACTCAATGAAGCAAAAAGTAGAACCAAGCACAATTACGTTTGGGCAATCAAATTACTTGCTAAAGCACAGTTGCTGCAGGAAGTTAACATAATTGGGGAAAACAATGCTTTTTGTATATTAAAAAGAATCTTTAAATATATTGATATACAAGGCTGCAAATTTATTTAAAGAAGAGAGAAAGATGTTGACTTAATTAAGATAGAAATTATACTGATTTTGCTTGTGGGAACATGTTCTTTAAAAATGTAATTTTTCAACTTTTATTTTTCCTCCAAAGTATGTTAAAAGATTGATATTGGAAGATATATCTTATATATCCTTGCAAACCCCCTTAGTGTTAGAAGCTTGCTTATTATCTCTGCTCCATTCTTTATACATTCTCTATAGGGAAAACATATCAATTTATTTATTTGAAATGATATCCATTCATTCAAACAATAGCTGTTTAATGGTAGCTTTTCAGATGTCCAAAATCTACTGGGGAATATGAGAATTAGAGATAGTTTAAGTGTATTTGTTGACCATCCCCCCCCCCCAGAATATTATAAATCTACTAGGTGACACAAATCTAACTCCCCTAAATAATAATATGAGGAAGATGTAATTAATTGCTAATTTTAGAGTTTTATAAGTGATGAAAATGTACAAAAAAGGAATCATCAATAAGGACTAGATTTGTTATACATAGGCTCATAAAAAAGGAAAGAATTTAATTTTTTTGTGAAACTCAGAGCATTCAGGAGAAAGGAAGGTTCTCTATACAATGTAAAAATGATTGAAATACTGTTTTCTGACCTGGCTATTTTTTAACTAGCCATGAGGAAATGATGTTATCACTGGATTTCTGTGCCCTGATTTCTTCGTCTGTAAAATAAAAGGGTTGTGTCTGCTAACCACTCTGTTGGCTAGAAAAAGTGCAAGCACAGGCAATAATGAGAGTGAAAGCACAATGGTGACAGGAGGCAACTTATATGATTAAGCCGAGAGAGAAGTGACCCCATTAGAGCAGAGAGTGCATAGTCAGGATTAATTGAAAATAAAGCAGGATATGTAGCATGATATCAGATTGCATAGGGTCTTAAAATCAGGCAGATGAGTAAAGATTTGATGTGAAAGCAAAAGAGTAACCAATGGACCTTTGGAGGCAGAATAGCTGCATAATGAATGTTGTGCTTAAATGAGATTAATCTCACTGGGCAATGCATGATGGATGGATGGCACTTGAGAGAGCCTGGGGTTAGAGTGGCCACCAGGAGATTAACTAAACTGGATGGTGAGGTATATGCAACACTTTATGACCAGGAACCCTGTAATCTCTTCCTTCACCATACCTCTGATATTAAGGAGGATTTGGAAAAGCACATACTTCATCTGGGCATAACTTTATTCACTTGTGTAATGAAGGAGTGCATGCTTCTCAATACGACTCTAAAAGTCTAGGATTCTTTGGTGATAATTTATGATAAATTTTATAAAACTTGGTCATTTGGTTATTACCTGGGGATGAACTCGAAAGTAATTTATTTTCCTTTTTAGTCTATAGAAATTTAAATATTTTGTGTGATGGAGGAGCATTTTAGCTCTTTGATATAATATTTTTTTCATTTTTTTTACTGTAGTATCCTATCATATACACTAAATCATTAGCAATTACAACTTCTTTGTGAATTTTTGTATTCATTGTAATTTTGTGTTGGGATCATGCTTTCAGAATTACATTGGGGAAGACTAAAATGCAGTGGATGAAATCCTCTCATAGCACAGTTATGCTGGATTCTTCCAAGATGTGTTCCTGTAGGTTTTATCAGCAGGAAAACTGTTTTCAATATGTGTGACTTCCAGGATAAGCAGGCAACCAGCTGTGATTAGAAATACCTCTTAGAGAATTTGTACCACCAGAGGTAGTCCCAAAAGCTTAAGTCTTTAACCAAGTACAAGTCTGACAGAGAGGTGAAAAGCGAATAGACATCTCTAGGAAAGATATTTTGATGCATCCAAAGATAGTAAAATGCATCTTTCCTCCCTTCTTAGAATTAGACAAAAGATGGAAGCTAGAGAATGAAATAAGAAATATTAAATTGCTTTTTATTTCAGGTGGATTTGGTAGGATATATGTTTACATAAAAGTTAAACCAGACCTGGTCCTACATGTACAGGAAGAAATAAGTCACTAAGAGCTTTGTCACTTGATTTAAAGACTCAATTGTCTTTTCCTTTTATCTCTACCCTCTGGTCTCCAAACCTCATCCTCCTTACAGTATAGCTATCTTGGGAATGGTAACATACTTAAAAACATATGACTTAAGTAAGTAAGCAAATGATAATTTTATACTTATCTATTGGGCTCTGATCCAAACACTATACCTAGTGCTTTAGAGAAAATGATGCTGAATTGTCCATATCTCAGGTAGTTTATAGTCTACTCGTGGTATTGAGAACAAAGTAAATGTAATTATAAGACAAAGAAAGAGTTATAGGTGCCACAGGATGCAAATAGTGAAGTATTGGACCTGTTTGGCAAGAGATAGCAACTTGAAAAAAGCTGTCAAAAACAATTTTTATAAAATCTCCTTTAAAATAGATGAAAATATTCTCAATGGGGAGAATAAACAAAAGATAAAAGTTTGTGCAAACAATTTCTGTCCCCCAAAACTGATCCTAGATAGTTAACTTTGCACCTTAATTTCTGTCCTCATATTCTATCTAAAGTGTGGCTTTTACCAAATTGAATGAGCATTAAAGGACATGGCTTTTCTGGGGTACATAATAGCTTCAAACCAGCACAGATAGTGAAAATATCTTTTCACGTGCTTTTTAGCCATTTGTCCATCATTCTGGATAAATGTTTAAGTATTTTGCCCATTTTTAAATGTAGTTAGTTGTCTTTTTATTGTTGCACATGGGATCACTTTATATATTCTGGAGTTTAAACTCTTATTGGATATATGGTTCCTATTGAGTAAGCTGTATTTTCACTTTCATGATAAAGCCCTTTGATACACAGAAGTTTTTAATTTTGATGGGGGCCCATTTATCTTTTTTTTGTGCTGCTTGTGCTTAGGATGTAAAGTCTAAGAAGCCATTGCCTAATAGAAGATCCTAAAGATGCTTCACTACATTTTTTTCTAGATGTTTTATAGTTGTGGTGATTATATTTAGGTCTTTGTTCCATTTTGAGTTAATTTTTGTATATGGTGTGAGGGAGAAGCCCTCTTTTATTCTTTCAGAAATGAATATCCAGTTCTCCCAGCACCATCTGCTGAAGAGACTATTATTTCCCAGTTGTGTAAACTTGGAACGCTTTTCAAAAATCAGTTAGCCATAGATGCAAGAGTTTATTTCTGAATTCTCAATTTGATTCCATTGGTCAATATTTCTATCTTTGTGCCAGTATCATGCCGTTTTAACCACTGTTCCTTTGTAATAAACTTTAAAGTAAGAAAGTGGAAGTCCTCAACTTCATTCTTCTTTTTCAAGATGTTTTGGTTACTCAGGGTCTCTTACCCTACCAAAATATTTCAATGATTGGCTTTTCTATTTCTGCAAAATGGTCTGTTGGAATTTTTTTTGGGATTGCATTGAATCTATGAATCATTTCATGGAGAATTGACACTTTAACGATATTTAGTCTTTCAAGTGAGCATGAAATCTTGTTCCCTTTATTTAGGTCTTCTTTGATTCACTTTAGCAATGTTTTGTAGTTTTCTGTATACAAGTCCCTGGCATCCTTGGTTAAATTTATGCCTATATATTTGACTTTTTCAGTTGCTATTATATTTTTTTTTATTTCCTTTTCAGATAGTTCATTACTCATATATAGAAACCCTATCACTTTTGAGTGTTGATCTTATACCCTTCTTCTTTGTTGAATTTGCTTATTAGCTCTAGTAGCTTTGTTATTGATTTCTACATGTAAAATAATGTCATCTGCAAACAGTGAAAGTTTTATTTCTTCCTTTCCAATTTGGATACCTTTTATTTCTTTTTCTTGTGCGACTGCTCTGGATATAATTTCCAGTGCAGTACTGAATAACAGTGGTGACGATGGGTGTTCTTGTCTTATTCCATATCTTAGAGGGAATGTTTTTAGTCCTTCCCCACTGAGAAATAATTTTCAAAGAAGTTGCCTTTTATAATGTTGAGGAAGTTGCCTTCTATTCCTATTTTCCAAAGCATCTTCATCAAAAAAGGATGCCGGATTTGGCAATGCCTTTTCCGTGTCAATTGGAGTTACCAATGACTTTTTCTTCACGTTTTGTTAACATGATGTATTACATTAATTGATTTTCTTATATTGAACCATCCTTACCTACCATTGTGTATAATTATCTTAATGTACTGTGGTATTTGATTTGCAAGTATTTTGTTGAGAATTTTTGCATCTATATTCGTAAGAGAAATTGGTCTCTAATTTTCTTTTCTTGTGCGATTTTGCGTAGTTTGGGTATTAGGGTGATATTGGCTTCATAAAATGAGTTAGTATATTCCCTCCTCTTCAGTTTTTGGATGAATTTAAGCAGGACTGTTAATTATTCTTGGAATGATCTGTAAAATTCACCTGCAAATCCATCTGGTCCTGGGCTTTTCTTAGTTGGAAGTTCTTGATGATTGATTCCATTTCTTTGCTTGTAATTTATCTGTTGATATCTTCTATTTCTTCTAGAGTCAGGATAAGTTGTTCCTGTATTTCTTGAAATCAGTCCATTTCTTTTAGTTTGACTACTTTGTTGGCCTACAGTTATTCATAGTATCTCTTATGATCCTTTTATTTCTGTGGAGTCAATAGTGTCCGTAGTAACATCTCCCACACCTCATTTCTGATATTATTTATTTGCATATTCTCTCTCTTTCCTTTTTTTTTCTGTGTCAACCTAACTAAGGGTTTGTCAATTTTATTGATGTTTGCAAAGAATCAACGTTTGGTTTTATTAATGTGCTCTACTGATTTTATGTTCTTATTTCACTTATTTCTGTTCTAATCTTTGTTATTTCTCTCCAGCTTGCTTTGGGTTTTGTTTTGCTGCTCTTTTTCTAATTCCTCCAGGTATGCAGATAGCTCTTTGATTTAACTCTTTCTAGTGTTTTGATGAAGTGTTTAGGGCTGTAAATTTCTTTCTCAGTACGGCCTTCACTGCAGCCCATAAGTTTCAATATGTGTGATCTTGTTTTCATTCATCTCAAAATAGTTGCTGTTTCTGTTGCATTTATTTTTTGACCCACTGGTTTTTTAAAAATGTATTATTTAAATCCCATGTATTTTAATATTTTCCAGTTCTCTGCCTGACATTGATTTCTAGCTTCTTTCCATTGTGGTCAGAGAAGATAATTTTTATAATTTCAATATTTTTAAATTTATTTTGTGACCCAACATATGTTCTATCCTGGAGAATGTCCATGTGCACTTGAGAAAACTATATAGTCTGCTGTTTAGGGATGTGATGTGGTATGCATGTCTGTTAGGTCTAGTGCACTTATTGTATTATTCAAATTTTCTGTTTTCTTACTGATTTTCTGTCTAGATGGTCAGTCTATTGAGTATGGTGTATTGAAGTCTCCAACTGTTATTGTAGAGGTGTCTGTTTCTCCCTTCAGTTTTACTAGGGTTATCTTCACATATTTTGTAGCCCCATAGTAGAGGCATGAATATTTATGATTGTTATTTCTTCCTGATGGATTGCCCCTTTTACTAATACATAGTGTCCTTCTTTATCTTTAAAACAGCTTTTGACTTAAAGTCTATTTTGTCCATTATCAGTATAGCTACTCCAGTTCTTTTTTTATTACTATTTTCATGAATTATATTTTTCTATCCTTTCACTTTCAACTTATTTGTGTCTTCAGGTTTAAGTTGAGTCTCTTGTAAACAACATATTGTTTGATCATTCTTTTTTTTTTTATCTGTTCTTCTTATCTGTGTCTTTTAATTCAGGAGCTTAATCCAATGCATTCAGTGTTTTTACTGTAAAGGCTATACTTACTTCAGCCATTTTTTCCTTTGGTTTTCACATATCCTATCTTTTTGTTTTTTTTTATTTTTTTATTTTTTTTATTTTTATTTTGTGTATGTGTGCGTGGGCAGGCACTGGAAATCGAACCTGGGTCTCCGGCATGGCAGACAAGAATCCTGCCGCTGAGCCACCATCGCATCATCCCATATGTCCTCTCTTTTTGTTGTCTCTATTTGTCTTTATCGCAAACTTCTTTTCTGTATAGTTGATCTTTTGTTATGTATTTGACTGGTTGCTTTCTCACTTCTGTTTCTGCATATTTTTAAAATATTCTCTTTGTGATTACCCTAATGCTTTATTATATAACCTACATTTATAACTTAGTAATTTGAAAAGATACTGAACTCAGTTCAAAAGCATATATTTTCTCTGCTTTCATATCCTTCTGTTTTCCCTCTTTATGTTGTTTTTGTCCCCTCTTTATGCTTTTTATATTTCCCATGTCTGTTATCAAGAAATATGCCTTTTCCTGGTTCAATTGTATTCTGACTTATAGAAATTAAAGAGTAGAGTTGTACATTGAGTCCACAGTACTATATGTTTTTACATTCATTTTTTGTTACCCTTTTTGATGATCTTCATTTTTTTCACTCTACTCCAAGCCACTCTTTAATGCCTTCTCCTTTCAACCTGCAGAACTCTCTTTAACAATTCCTATAGGGTAATCTCTTGTTGATAAATTATCTGTATCTGTTTACCTATAATATTTTTAAACTCTTCCTCAATTTTGAAGGACAGATTTGCCAAATAAAGAGTATTTGGCTGGCAGTTTTTGTCTTTCAATACCTTAAATATATTATATAACTGCCTTCTCACCTCCTTGATTTCTAATGAGAAATCAACACTAACTTCAGTAGAGGATCCTTTGTATGTGACAAATTGCCTTTCTCTTGCTTCTTTCAAGATTATCTCTTTATCTCTAGCATTTGACATTCTGATTAGTATGTTTCTTGGAGTAAGTCTGTTCAGATTTATTCTGTTCAGAATATGTTGCACCTTTTGAACATGTGTCTTTACCTTTCATAAGAGTTGGGAAAATTTTGGCAGTTCTTTCCTCAAATATTCTTTCTGTCTCTTTTCCTTTTCTTCTCCTCTGGAATACTCATGACATGTCTATTTCTATACTTAATCCTGTCACTGTAATCCCTGAAACACTGCTCATTTTTTTCCCAATCTTTTTTCTATCTGTTCTGACTGTATCATTTCCATTGTCCTATCTTCTAGTTCCCTGATTCTTTCTTCTTCCTGTTTAAATCTGTATGCTTCTATTGTATTTTTAATCTCTATTATCATGCCTTCATCCCCATAGTTTCTGTTATGTTTCTTTTTATATATTAAAATTCTTCTTTATGTTCACATTGTCATCTTAATATTGCTTAACTCCCTTATCCATATTTTCCTTCATCTCCTTGAATTGATTTAGGAGATTTGTTTGAAGTTATTTGATTAGTTTCAAAGTCTGTGTCTCCTCTGAAGTTTTAGTCTGTTCTCTGGATATGTGGTACAGTTTTCAAGATTGTGGTTTACCTCCAAGAGAAAGCTTCCTTTCCTCTATTCCTTCTCCAGGAGTCTTGATTTGTTCTGTTTGTTATTGTACAGAATTTTCTACCCTGCTCATATTATTTGTTTAAATTCTCTCCCTGACTTAGTGTCCTGTTTTTCAGTTCTAGGACCTGTTCTGTCCTACAGTGGTTCAGCACCACCCTGTCTCGTTCTCCCCCCCCCCCACTACCCCCCACCCAATACACATACCTTCTTTTATTTCATGAGGCTTTTCTGCCTCTGGTTTCTTTTCCAATAGGATACACCACCCTGGGGACCCAGACAGGATAAATACAGAAAGGTTAGCCAATCCAGAAAAGTCCTTTTTGCATTTAGTGATCCTGCCAACAGAACCTGAGTTCAATATGCAGACCACTTGTCAAAGGTTCTTATGTGGTCCCTCTCTCCATATTTCCCTGCTGTGGTCCCTTTTGCATGCAGCACACAGCATGACTCAGTAGCTTATGTTATGCTTTGGGTCTCCAGACTTGTGTCCTTGTGCCTAGATATGCATAGGGTTCTAACTTGCTGCTGTGAGTGGCTTTATAATCTCCATCTGTGACATGAAGGACCCAAATCATGCTGCTTCTGTGACATGTGCTGGACTGAGAAAGCAGGGAAGGAGGGTCTGGACTAACAGGCCCAGGACAGAAATTTCCTACCTGATCTTAGAGATCATTTTTCTTTTTCTTCAATTCAGCATTTCTAGAGTCCCTCTTCAGTATCTGTTATCCTCCAGTGTTCTAAAAATCAGTGGGATTTGTCCTTTTATTAGCTTATTCTGAGGGGAGTTTTTCCAGGGGATGTCTTACATCACCATGCTGGTGACTCAATATATTGTTTTACATATCACAAAAGTCACTCGTGTTTCCGTTGTAGCTTTAACTGTCTAGAAGCTCAGGGTCAAATTTGCCGATCAATCTCTGTCTTCTCACTCATCCTGGTTTTGATATTTTAGTTTCTCTTTGCTCTTTTCCAAATTTATTTCTTCCTCTTTTTGTTTTATTCTATGTATTCATTTAAGCTCTCTTAAATCTTACATGCCTGCCACATATAAAGTAAGTACTCAATAAATATTTGATGAATGATTTAGGCAGAATACAGGCAGTACTCTATGACATAATGCTTTCCTCAAAATATATGAGAGTTGAATATTTAGAGGCAGATGATAAATTGATTATAATCGTGGAAATAGTTATGTTCTCTGCATATAAATATATAGAAAATAATATGCACTACTTAATTATATTTTGCCTTTTAGACATAATTTTGACCATATATTGTCAGCATTTGTAAAAGTTCTTTTTTTTATTTCAATTGACCACCTCTAACCATTTAAGACATCTAACAGACTTCATAAGTCACTACTACTGATTTTAATCTATTTGCTTTGTGTCAATTACAAACAGTTTTTGACATACACTTTCATGACTAATATTTTAATTTTCTGTGTTTTTCGTTTTTTAAAAGCAAACAAACAAAGGCAGCAATAACTACTTTGCTCCTCTGGTAGCCTCTGGAACATGAACTTTGACAGTGAGCAGGCACCAGATGTTTAAGGGCACATGAAAGCTGAATTTGGATCATGAAAGCTTGTTTCAGATCATACTGTATCACTTTGGAAATGGGGTTGCATGAAAGTTGACCTCTTATATAAATAATATTTTTTAAAAAATTTATTAATGAAGTTGTTGGTGTACCAAACAATAATGTATACAATACAGGATACACATACCAACACTTGCATTAGTGTGGAAAATTAATTAAAATTGGTGATAACGCTTTCTTCATAATTCTATTTTTTTAACAGTAGCTAAATTTGTTATACTTGATAAAAGATTATTAAAATAGTATTATAACTATTGTCCATTGTTTACATAGGGGTGTTTTTTCCCTGTATTCCTGACCTATTATTTTATTTTTCATGTATTTTGTAATTGTTTTATTACTCATCTACCCATACACTGGATAGAGGGAGTGTCAGTCACATGGGTTTTACAATTACATGGTGACATGATAAAAGTTATATAGTTATACAGTCATTATCAAAGATCAGGGTTACTGGATTATAGTTCAACAATTTCAGGTGTTTCCTTCTGGCCATTCTGATATTCTAGAAACTAAAAAGAAATATCTGTGTAATGAGTCAGTAGTCATAATCATGTGTGAAATCCTAATTTCTCAGTTACAACTCCTTCTCATTTGATCATTCTCTCAATCTTCAGGGATATCTGGGCAATGACCATTTTAGCTTCTTGGTACTAGAAAGAGGTGTCACCCTTATGGGGTAGAGGAATGAAACTGGTTGATGTTCTTAGAGAGACTAGTACCTCTAGGTTTCAGAGCTTATCTGGCCTAGGAACAATCTGGAGGCCTTAAATTTCTGAAAAAGTAAATGTATTAAGTAAAACATGTATAGAGTCTTAGGAAGAGCCCAGGGTATTCTTTAGGATTTTCAGGTATTCTTTTGGTTGGTTCTTGATGTACAGTAGCATTTTGCAGTATCTGGTAAAGCTTGCATAAGAGTAACTCTAGAATGACTTCTCAACTCTATTTGAACTCTCTTAGCCACTGAAACTTTATTTTTTTTCATTTCTCTTCCCACTTTTGGTGATAAATAATAATTAAGGGGAAAAAAATCACATCTCCTTTTCTCTATCAAGCCCTCTCTGCCGTCCTCTTGCAGAGCTCTTGCTCTTCTCTGAACTCCCATGGTTCACTTAGCACTTAATTGTTCTTCATTTGTTTTATACCTCTTAGTTGTGTTTTTCCAACCAGGAAAACACCATGTCCTATTTTGCTTCTTATATATCCTAACAGTTGGCATGGTGTTAGGTGCAGAGCAAGCAGTAAATGCTTAATTTGCATTTTACTTTCTGCTCTAGGAGGCTAAACCTTGTGGCTATGATGGAGACGGTAAGAAGGCTTTTGGATCACAATAAGCAGTGGTATGTGCATGTTAAACTAGGGAGGGGGTAGTTAAAAAGCTGATCTGAATATAATGCTATTTTTTAAAAACAGGATTTATAATTTATAGTACTGTGAGTTGCATGCAATGGGATGCTGTTCCATTCCCTGGATTTCCTAAATCTGCACATAATAGCTTATTCTGATAATCAAGATGCTGGAATGGGAAATTAATTAAAAAATTCTTTATTTTGAGAATTGAGAAAATTCCCACTCTATTTTAATACCAGAAAGAAAATCAAAGGGAACAGATCAAACTTCAGTGTTGTATTCAGAACAAATTTGAAGATATTAGAAATGCTTATCTTCTGTGTAGCATTTTACATGATGGGCCTGTTTCATAGATATTTTGCTACTTATGGGTAGCAAATGGAATCTTGTAATGTTCCTGAATAATTAACCAACAAGTTTCTTTTATAGCAGGAAGCAAATGAGGATGATATTAACATTCAGGATACACAGAACATAAAGCACAAGGATCTTTAATTCATGGATGAATGAAAACTGAAACAGAATATTGAACATAGCATTTTTCCTTATAATTGACTACAGTATCATATATTATTAAATGAATACATAGCTTCAAAGGTTCTGCTCAGTTCCTTGGGTCCCATCAGCCTCCAGTGCATCTTTAAGTAAAACACATATGTATTGGGTAAGACCAGCTCAAAGGAAGTATCCTCCCTGTTCAGTCTGATAATTTTATCTGTTTTATTGGTGGAGAGAGTCTATTTGAGAAAAAAATAGCTTAATAATTTCCTGATTAAGCATATTTGAAAATACTGCCACATTTATGTGTAAAGCTGCTCAAAGAGGATTTCATGCATGTTCTCACAGCAAAAGGTTTTATTCTCCTGGATCTGTACCCAAGATAATAATAGGGTTATTTTTTATTGTATTTTAAATATTCATCAAAGTATTTTCACATCTGTTCTCTCATGTGATACTTTCTACAGCCCCATAAAGATGGGTTAAGTGTGTATCCTAATCCATCTTTGAGAAAGAAAGAAATTGAGGCATTGAAGGAATATGTGATTTGTTAGAGGATACATTCTAAGTCAGTAATGGTCCTAGAATTCAGGTTCCATGCCTTTCAGATTCTAGGCTTACATGTCATGAAGACAGTTTTTGAATATATTCACAGAATTGCATTCTCCTACATGCATGTGGAAAGCAGAGTCAACAAAGGAACTTATTGAAAATTCATATGATGGGACCTCATACCTGGAGATTCTAATTCAGATCAGATGGGTGGGCTGGTATACCTAATTTATGGGGGGTGAGTGGGGGGGGACATGGTCCAGGAATCGAATCTGGGTCTCCTGCATGACAGGTGAGCATTCTACCACTGAACCAGCTGTGCATCTGGTGTACCTATTTTTAACATAACTTATAATATGACTTTGAGCTAGACTTTGTCTAGTTGGACACTAATTCATCTAATATTGTTCTCTCTGTATTTTCCCTTCATGTTCATTGCCTGTCTTTCTGATAGGCTGATGGATTTTTTTTTTATTTTTTTTTATTTATTGGCCTTTTTTTATATTATTATTTAAGTAGTCAGATTTTTTTTTTTTCTTATTTCTTGTATGGAAAGGATCTTCTCCAATACAGATTTTACAATATTAAATTTTAAAATAAGCTGAATTTTCTATTTCATTCCTTACAACAAATTGAAATCCACACACAGAAGAAAATAATTATAGAAGATGCCCAGTATTACTCATAAATGCATGTCTACTAAAGAAAACAGGATACATTTTTTTAACCATGAAAATGTTGTAAAATTATTCTGATAACCAGCTTTGGTGAGTATGAAGGGAAACAGCCACTTTAATATAATTTAAGGAAAGTATCATTGTTAATGTCCTGGAAGTGATATTGGCATTATCTCTCAAAATTAAAAATGTATGTTTTCTTTGATCTAGAAATACCCCTTCTCAAATCTGTACAATATGGATGTTTAAGAATATGCATCACATCCATCAACAGACAAGTGGCTAAACAAACTGTGATATATATATACGTACGATGGAATATTATGCAACTGTAAGACAGAATAAAGTTATAAAGTATGCAACAACATGGATAGACCTTAAGGACATTATGCTGAGTGAGATTAGCCAGAAACAAAAGAACAAATACTGTATGGTCTCACTGACATGAACTAACATTAATGAATGAAGTTGGATAATTTCAGTTAAGAACAGAGATCATCAGGAAATAGAAATAGGGTAGATACTGGGTAATTGGAACTGAAGGGATACAGATTGTACAATGAAACTGATTGTAAAAATTCAGAAATAGATAGCACAATACTACCTAACTGCAATACAATAATGTTAGAACAATAAATGAAGCTGAATATGAGGATGATAGAGGAAGGAGGCCTGGGAGCACAAATGAAATCAGAAGGAAAAATATGTGATAAATACTGAGATGGTATAATCTAGGAATGCCTAGAGTGTATAATGATAGTGACTAAATGTACAAATTTTAAAATGTTTTGCATGAAGAAGAACAAAGGAATGTCAATAATGCAGGGTGTTAAAAATAGATGGTAATTAATATTTTAAAACTTTAACTTATATGTGAGACTAAAGCAAAAAATATTTATTTGGTACAAAATTTATATTTCGACTAGTACATTTCCTAGTATAACTTATGTGAACCCCTTAATTGAACACCATAAATACATGGAACCTTGAGTAGGGCATGAAATTTTGTAGGTTTGTCCAGAGTGATGCCTCGATAAATCCCAGAAGGAATTAAACAGTGAATGAAAAAGTATTGGCTAAGTACTCTTGGGGGAATGGTGAGAAAGGGGGAAAATTCAATTTCCCCAAGTGGAGAATTCTTGATATTCTCACAACAAGAATTGGGGACAACCAAAGCAATAGGCTGAGCCTCCAAACTTGGGGTTTGTTCATATGAAACTTAACCCTGCAAAGGATAGGCTAAGCCTACTTAAAAATAGGCCTAAGAGTCACCCCCAAGAGAACCTCTTTTGTTGCTCAGATGTGGCCTCTCTCTGGGCCATCTCGGCAAGCAAACTCACTGCCCTCTCCCTCTCTACGTGGGACATGACTCCCAGGCATGTGGACCTTCCTGGCAACATGGGACAGAAATCCTAGAATAAGCTGAGACTTAACATCAGAAATTGAGAAAACCTTCTCGACCAAAAGGGGGAAGAGAGAAATGAGACAAAATAAAGTGTTGATGGTTGAGAGATTCCAAATAGAGTTGGGAGGTTATCCAGGAGGTTATTCTTATGCATTAAACAGATATCACCCTTTTAGTTAAGGTGTAACAGAGAGGCTGGAGGAAACTGCCTGAAAATGTAGAGCTGTGTTCCAGTAGCCGTGTTTATTGAAGATCATTGTATAATGATAGAGCTTTCACAATGTGACTGTGTGATTGTGGAAAAAAAAAAAAAAAGAATATGCATTGCAGCATTGTTTTTAAAAGGAATAAAAGGAAAATATCTAAATGTTCATTCATAGTAAATCAGTTAAATTATCATACATGCATAAAATGAACTGTGAAAAGATGCACTCATAGATATGAGCAATATTTATATATGTTTCTATGGAATGGTCTCAAAGGTGTATTAAGGCTACTGTATTTTAGTTAATGATAAACTAAAAGTTTCTGGAAGATAAAGAACTGTTAACCGTGATTGCTTTAGGGAAGTCAACTGGGAATTTAATGGGTAGAAAATTAAATTCATTACATATATTTCTGTGCCATTTGACTATTTTACCATGAGTATTTGCTATATTTCAATAAAATGAGAAATTAAAAATAAAGAACTCCAATGCTTAAAATAATAATTGGCAAATAGAATGATTTGTACATCTGTGATAACTTCTGTCGTCAACTATATGCTATTCTGATTCTAATTACCTGAGTTAAGGGCAGATTCCTCCATAAGACTTAAGATACCAGCCATGGGTTTGGGGATTCTGAGACCACCTTCACTGTAGATCAAGTGGCTCCAAATCTGGGGATGCCCATTTTCCCCTCAGTTTGGATAATTCACTCAAATGACTCAGAGAACTCAGGAAAGTATGTACTTAGGGATATAGTTTTCCTATAGCAAAATGGCTGCAGAACAGGACCAGCCAAAAGAGAAGATGCATAGGGTAAGGACTGGGTGGACTCTCAAACATCAAGCTCCTGTGTCCTTTCCCTGTGGAGTCAGGATGGGTTACCTTCCTGGAACATCATTCTCATTACCAATCTTAGAAGACCTCCCAAGTTTCTGTATCCAGGGTTGTAAATTTTTTTTTAATTTTTTAATTAGCATTTCATTACTTAAGGATGGTTAATGGAATCAATGCCCATTTGGTTTGAATTCATTTTCTAGTCTCCTCCCTTTCCCAGAAGTCAGGCTGGTATCACCTGGTTCAAGGTCTAATCACATGGTTAGCCTTTCTGATGTGGTCAGCCTCCACCCCAAAACAGCTGGTGTGGTCAGCCCCTCCCTGAGTCCCCTCATTAGCACAAACTATCAGGTGTGGCTCTGGCCCACCATGAATAACAAAGACACTTCTTTAGTTTCTACAGATTTAGAGGATATCTTTCCAAAACCTGGAAAAAGGCCAAATTCTTTAATATACAATGATATTCCTTACCCGTTTAGTTTGCATTTTTTATGGTTTCAAATCCTATACAATTGATGTAACAAATCCATTTATATTTTCTTGAAAACCATATATATTTCTATATTTTCATAAAATTTGGGAAACATCACCTATCATATTTAGTTCATTCTTTTCCCACCTATCTATCCCTATCAACTGTGGGGTTCTGACTGAGGTCAGAATATAATATAAATCAGGGAATATGAGTGGAAGGTGATTTCATATATTTTATAATCCTGCTTTACTTTGGAGATGAATAAAATAAGGACCAGTAGGAGTTCCCCCATGTCTCCTTACCCCTCCATGGTGAAATCAAGGTTTGCATTAAAGTAAAATTAATGCTAAGATAATTGATAAGTGAGAGTCAGGAAATATGAATTATTTAAACCAATTCTACATTACCTGGTTGTTCTGCCTTGAACAAGTCCTCCTTTCCTTTCTGGGCACCTGTTCTTACAACTTTGAAATGATTGGTTGAAACTGAATTTGCATTTATTCCATATTGACTGGGAATGACTTAAGAGATTCATCCACTAACTCAGGACCTTACTAACTTTATCACGACATCTGTATTTACAAGAATCCCATTTTTCTAAATTTCCTGCATCTATGTAAATGCCATCATCCTTCAAATGTCAAGTAATATTAAATCAGATTAACATTTGTTTAGGTAATTACTCTGAGCAGGGCCTATCAGTAGTTCTTGTAAACCATTTGTTGGGTTAAGGAATCCCATCTTCTCAAAGTCTTGAAACGCACTTCAAGCTCACCTAAACTTTCCTTTCTTTGATTACTTAGAACACATATTGTCAGCGTCTCAATATGTCATTGTGGTGCCCTTTTGTTGTTTTATGTGGCTTGTTCCCTAGCCAAAGTCTAAGTTTTTTATTTCCCGTTGCAGATATCTAATTAGTCCTTGTAAATTTAATACAGTCAAGAAAAAAAAGTGATTAAAAACAGATATTTCATCCTCAAGAAATTTTCCAGATTGCAATTCAGACCAAATTTATGAATTTTTAATTGCAAGGTACTTACAGTTTGATTAGAATGCAACATCAGAAGCTGATGCAGCAATTTCTTCCAGACTGCATTAGTACAGTCTGGAAAGTGTTGCTGTCCTCCCCCATAAGAGAGAAGATACAGGAGTGAGCCGAAGGTGGAAGTTGACCCATGGTTCATCTCTCTAGATCCCTCTGCTTGTGTGCCTCATGGAGACAAATTTAAGAATGCCCAAACATATAACTGGGTTTGAGATTATCTGTGCTAATAATTTGTTCCATTCACAAAGATATTCAAAGTTGAACTCATTTGTTTTCATATATTTTAGTAGAAAATTAGTTCCTCCTTGGAGGCTGTATGGCAGATTCCCTATGAAACCCACTCTCATTTGCAAGGTGTAGCCAAGTTCTTTAGATCACACATAATTTTTTTTCCCCAAATGACTTCTAGAAAAAACCGGTTTCAAGTGGCTGGAAATGAGAAAATATCTGAAGTAAGTAGTTTAAAGAACCTTTAGCATAGGTTCAAATAAGTTTACTGATGTGAGTGTACGAGTTTAGGTTCCTTTTCTTAAAATGGTATTAAATGGAAGACCAAAACAAAAACATATAATCTGTATATAAGGCCCAAGAGTTCTTGAGTAAAGTCTATTTTATATATCATCCTAAGAACTCTTTAATCAAAGCTTCTATAATTAAAGATCAATAGTCCGACAAGTTTAAAACATTCAGATTTTAAATGGTACATTTAGACCTCACATGGCTTCTCTGTATCCAAAGGTAATAAACGTGATTTTTGAAAATTTCTTCCCAAACTAGTTAGTCTTACAATATATCTTCCTTTGATATTTTATTTTGTTGATGTTATGTATTGGCTTTCTTGCGTTCACTTATATAACAAAGCAAATACATAATTTTGCTCTTTCTCTGCAGGCGGAATTCACAGCCATGCGGGAGCAGTACATGCGAGGTGGGGAGGGCTTTATCATCTGCTACTCTGTCACTGACCGCCAGTCATTCCAGGAGGCTGCCAAGTTTAAAGAGCTCATTTTCCAGGTCCGCCACACTTGTGAAATTCCCCTGGTGCTGGTGGGCAACAAAATCGACCTGGAACAGTTTCGCCAGGTGAGTGCTAATTTCATCTGTTATCTCTGCTTTTTCTTCTGGGGATCTATAACAAAAAGTATGGCTGCTTTCCAAGGTTCACATTGAGAAACATGAGGAAGAAATGTTGCACATGGCTTTTCTAGGAAGTCTGTGGGTACCAATGGTAGATTGTTATCCCATCCCACATGCTATTTTCCATGTCCTTAACACTACCCAGTCAGGAAGCTTAGCCTATTTCCCCATTCCCCTCAAATATTACCTATGCTAATCACTTACATCCTAATGCTAATAACAAAATAATAACATGCTATGCTAATAACAAAAGTAGAAATGGCTCTGTGATTTGTTTTAATGAGTAGAGTGTGGTAAAAGTGATGCTGTTTAACTTCTGAGTTCGGGTGTTGAGTTGTGCAACATCCATCTGCCTTTGCCATTTGAAATGCTCACTCTTGAGATCCAGCCACCATTTAAAGAAGCTCATGTGGAGAGAAGTATGTGGACAAAGCAAGAGGGTTGTCCTAACCTCAGGGCTGTAACACCAAAACACCATACATGTGGGTGAAGCTGGAATTTGGAATTTCCAGCACCAGCTGCCATCGGACTGTAGTCTCATAAGGGACTCTGCCAGTGTCACCTGGAGCAAAAGGCTCACCTGGCTGAGCCTTGTCTTGATTTCCAAACCTTCAGAACTATGGGCAAATAAAGTGGTTCCTGTTTTAAGCCATTAAGTTTTGGGGTAATTTGTCATGGAGCAATAGATCACCAAAGCAGGACATTTCCTCCTTCCTGAATTACAGCAAGACACGACCTGTCAGTTTGAACTGGAAAAACCCCTATATGCATCAACTGCTACAAGCTGCTCCTGTAAATCATCAGGATCCTCATGGTTGGTGCCCCCCCCCAAAAAAAACAGAATTGATAAGGCAGAAATAATTTTTGCTTTAGACTGGTATTTACAACAAATTCATATAGCTTACTATAGTTTATATTCATCTATAAAGATACTACTTCTTGGACAGGACCTGATGGACAAGCTATGATAGCCTCCTCCCTGACATCACTGCATGCCAAGGATGCTTCAGCTGTCCTTAGTACACCTGAGGAGACAAAGGGAACACCTAGTTCAGTGACGAGACAGATAATCTCACAATTCCATTGCCATGACTCAGTTTGTACAAGGTTATAGTACCAAGAAGTTATATGCAAAGTAAACTTTTGTAAATCATGTTCTCTAGACCCAATAGCTTAGTTATAATTTGAGATGCCTCATCTTTATTTGCATTGAGCTTAAATTCCAACTAGTTTTTAATAGTTTACATTATTCCAGTTAATGATTTATTTTTAGTCTGCTTAAAAGTGGCCTGCTAATAGTACCTTTTGCTAAGGTAAGATTTTTTAAATTATTCTTTCATATTTTAACTGTTTTATATAGTTGGATTTTCATATTTAATGTACTTTGAGTTTTCTTTGAGTAGATCTTACAGAGAATCAATGTTTATAAAATTATACTTAAATTATTATGTGAAAACATAATACTATGATTTAATGCCATGCATGTTTTATATATTTTATTTGGAAACCTAACCTTCTTCAATGTGTAGCTAACACTTTTAAAGAAGCCATAGGAATCGCTTGCCTCTTACACCTGTTCTTCTGCCTTGCTTTGTTGTTTCCTTTTTCTAAAACAATGTTTAATGTGATGTGGTTGCATTTTCTTGGAGTTGAAAAGCCAAGTTTCAACTTAAATAAGAATTAATTCTCAGGGACTTGGTAGAAAGGAAGAAGTAGGAGTATAGGCATAGCGATTGAGCCCTTCACATATTCCTCTCAAGAATGGAGATGTTTTACTTTTTTAGGACTTTGAAAGGAGCTTGAGAGAGTACCCTAAGAGGGAAGTATGTACCATCAGTGACCCTAAGACCACTTTTGTTGCACTTCTCAGAATTCTTGGAGACAAATCCTCTGATTAGGTGCTAGATGACCATTAAGTGATTCTGAGAAAGCTGATAAATTTAAGAAAATTAGGGAGTCCAGCTCATTCTACAGCAGATGTTAACCAGATTTTCTCCAGAGCCAGAATCCAGAATTCTCAGTGATTCCAATGTGAGCTGACATTTCCCTTCCCCCATACTCCCGGGCACAGAGTCAGCTTTCTTAGGCTCAGAGATGATCCTTAGACGATCAAAGAATTGTTCAGCAAGACCCCCCCGCCCCCATCCCAGCTTGGTAATGAACTATTCCTTTCAGATTAGCAGGGAAGTGAATCACAAGCATCACAATTGTCACAGACACAAACACCAGAAAGATGTTAAGTAATTTTGCAGATTTGACAGACCTTTCCTCTTAGATAAAAGCAAGTAAACAAGATAGTTACAAAAAGTGCAAAAAACATGAAAACTCAAATTACAGTCTTTGTAAAAATGTTCATGTACCAACATCTCCAATAATGAAGTGAGGATGTGTAAATTTGGCTTCTGGCTATGGTGTTTGTGCTGGAAATAAGTATTCCTATAATTGTAGAGTGTTTTTTTTTTTCCTTTTCAAAATGCTTTCAATTCACACTTTATTCTAATCTCATAACTGCCCTGTGTAGTTGTAAGGCAAGCATTTGTGGGATGAGAATATTTGAGAAGTGAATATATTGATAGAAATGGACTGTACTTCACTGAAGTTAGTAATGAAATTAAGACCCAAACCCAGATAGCGTATTTTCCTTTTGTCACATCAATATGTGAAAGGTTTAGGTCTCTACTTCATCCAAAAAAAGGCAAAAAAAAAAAAAAAAGGATGCTGACATTTGATCCTTTACAGCTAAAAGAAGTTTTGAGAGGATTCTAAAAGTTAAACTCTTAAAGGCCCTGAAGAAAGCCACCTAGGTTGGTGCTTTTGTTTATTGCTGAGAGGAAGAGAAGTAGGATTCTCATTAGCCAGTTCTTCTACCTCAGACTACAATGGAAGATTTTATATGGGAAGAAAATACTGAAAACTAAACCTGTTTCTTATATTTGGTAGAGAGTTAGAGGCCTGAACTCTTAGTGCATTTTGACAAATTGCAAATCCCTCTCTCCCAAAAAAAAAGGTTTTCATTTTTTGTTGCTATTTACTTCTTTAAGCTAAGCTATAAAAGGCTGGTATTTTATATGGGAACCACATTCTTTTTGATGCTGATGTTGCTGATTCTGCCCTTGCTATTTGCTGGCACTTTGCACCAATTAGTTTTATTTAATCCTTACGACAAGCCCATGCCACAGTCTGTGTAATACCTACTCACTTATGAGTCAGCTGATGTTTCAGTAGGTCAGCACACTTAATCAAAGTCACAACATTACTAAGAATTGAGAGACAAAACCCATTCTGTTCTGATTCTAAACCTCACTGTTTTATACTGCTGGCCTGCCAACCACTGCTGTTTCATCATAAATAAGTTGTTTATTTTTTAATTCTCAGCTTCAAGATCTTAGCGTGTTCCTCAGAGAATGGAACAGAAGCAATTACATTTTATTGGCAAATAGGAGCAGGCAAGATTAGGACAAGAATGCCTTCAGTGTGAAGTGGGGGGCTCCAGGCAATGGACAAGCCAGAAATAGCCAGATGTTGCAAGGAAAAATAAGCATAAAGTGGCAAGATTCAGTACTGCAAAAAAGGAACTATTTTCTAATCAGCTGAACAATTTTGTCCTGTCTGCCTAAAGCCCTTTTAGACTCCCAAGCAATGTTAGGTCCCTGTGCTTCCATGTTCTTTGTCCCGATTTATCATGTCTTCAGCTACTACACAAGGGAGAAAGGGATAATTCTATTTACTATTTTTTTTTACAAAGCCCTGACCAACTGTGCAAGGCAAAAATGATGCTACAAATGGAATGATTTCCAGGGATTTGGGAGCTAGATTAAAAAAGTTTTTCATCTGTCATAGACCACAGACTGAAATAGTCCATGACAAACCCCTCAGTGCTGAAGGTCTAATTGCAGCTTAATAATCAGCCAGCTGAGTCCTGGGAGCTCGGCTTTCCACAACCTTAGTAACTCTTTGAGTGCTGACTTGGGATCAATATAGACTCCTTATTTATTCTTTAGTGAAATTAGTAATGAAAATAGCAAGAACAAATCTAGAGAGGATGAAATAAATTTGTGGGGCTGTACATGTGTGTACAAGTGATGGAGAGTGCTTGCTGGGGATTTGGGGAGATCAGTCTACCTAGAAACACACATCAAGCATCCTTAGGATGATTTCATAAGCAGTATCTGCCTTGAAAACACATGTAATCAAAGACAAACTATAAATATTGAATATGCTGCAATGCATATTAATAATTGCAAATGTTACTCAAACAAAGAATAGGAAAGTGCTGATTCATCCATCATCAGTGTATCAGATAATCCACATAATCACGTTTTCCAAATTATTAAGATTTTTTAATTGTGAAATATAACATATAAACAAAAAAGCAGTAAATTTCCAAATATATTTTAACAAGTAGCTATAGAACAGATTTTAAAGTTTGGTATGGATTACAGTTCAATGATTTTTTGTTTTTTCTTCTAGCTGCTCCAAGACACTGGAGACCAAGAGAAATATCAATTTAATGATTCAGCAGTCATACTCATTTGTTAAATCCTATCTTCTCTATTATACTCCTCCTTCTCTTTAAATAACATATACATAAAAGCAATAAATTTCAAAGTACATTGCAACAATTAGTTGTAGAACAGATTTCACAGTTTGGCATGGGTTACAGTTGCACAGTTTCAGGTTTTTATTTCTAGCTACTCTAAGGTATTGAAAGCTAAAAGAAATATCAGTGTAATGATTCAGCACTCATACTCATTTGTTAAACCCGACCTTCTCTGTATAACTCTACCATCACCTTTGATCTTACTCCCATTCTTTAGGGGTATTTGGGCTGTGCACATTCTAACTTTTTCATTTTGGTAGAGGCTGTCAAAAATATGGGATAGGGAGATAGAACTAGTTGATGTTCTGAAAAGGCTAGCCCCTCCGCATTTCAAGACTTATCTGGTCCAAAGATCCATCTGGAGGTTGTAGGTTTTGAAGAATATTAAGGTTTATTTTTTAAGAAAAAAAAAGTTTTTGGTAATTTTATAGAAATATGTACTGAAATTCAATTAGCAATTATTTTAACTCTATTCTTTTCATGACATTTTCTTTATATGTTATATCACTCAATTACAAAAAAACACAACGTAAATGTATTAATTAATTTGAAATGGTTATTTATTCCTTCAACCCTCCTATATTTTGGAGCAGCTGGAAGGAAGAAACTGAGATGATGGAATGGTAGTCCATGACAAACTCTGGGATCTGTCCTATAACTACTTGTTGAAGAGTGCTTTGAAAACGGTTGCTTTTTTCTTTATTTACTTTGTATATATATTATGTTATACAATAAAAAGGTTTAAAAACATAAAAAACTATTATCCACTAAAAAAAGTTTTTTTTGAGATGGTAAATAAAACAAAACAAAGCTTAGAGTTTTAAAGTAATTTATTCAAACTGGTAGGTTGTAGGTAGTTTTCTGACTGTTAACATTTCTTCCTATCATCTTTCTTTCATTCAATTTGTTTACCAAATATGTAATAATCACCAAATGCGTGACAAGTACTATTTAAGAATCTAGGTGCTCAGGAGTAAACAGGATAGGTAAAGTCTCTACTTTTAAGGAAATAAAATTATAGTGGAGAAGTAAAATACTGAATAAATTGACTGTGTGTGTGTGGTCACGCATATGTGTGTGTGTATGTATGTATCTCAACTGCACACAACAAAAACTACTGCTATGAATAAAATTGATTCAACTGCAATTAAAATTAACTAATGCAATTAAGCATTGAGGAGTTTATCACGGTCTGTCTTCAGGATAAACCAGTCTGTGGTCTATGACAGAAGTAAAACTTTTCTAATCTAGTTCCTATATCCCTGTATGTCATCCCATTTGTGACACCATTTTTGCTTTGCACAGACACCCAGACACATGATTTCAAGTAGTGAGAAGAGATACGGAGAAAAAGAAATCAGGGAAAGGGGACATAGTAGCATGAAGTGAATGAGAGAGAGTGTTCACTTAGCTAGAGCAGTCAGGGAAGATGTCATTGAGCAGGAGGAGATCTGGAGGGAAGTGAGGATTTTGGCAATGAGCATTCCAGACAGAGCCAACAGCATCTGTAAAGTCTTTGTGGTGGAATTTAGCTCAAAGTGTTTGAAGGTCCAATGGCTAGTGAGGAGATAGAGTCAGGCTGCATAGGGTCTTTAAAGGACTTTGGTGTAGAGATTGGATTTTATTAAGTGTGAAGAGAAATTATTTAAACTGTTTGAGCAGAGTTGTGGCATGAGTGGATTTTCATTAAATCGGTCTAGCTGTTGGGGTGGAGCAAGAATAAAAGCAGGTAGAGCACTTAAGAGACTCCTCAGGTAGTCAGGATGAAAAATTATGGTGTCTTGGGTAGAGTAATAGAGTAATAAGGTTGGCCATTTGCTGATTAGATAGTCATGCAGCACAGTGACAGGATGACAGGTAAAACAATTACAGTGAGATTTGGTCACCTTTCAGGGAAGGACAAACTCTATTATATTCCTATGATTCCTGATCATTTAATTATCAGACGAAACAGTGGGTGTCCATAATGGACTTCTCAAGACATAGTAAAGAAATAAACTTAGTATATATATTTTACAGTAACAAAGAATATGGGCAACAAAAGCAGACAGTCCTGGGTTTGAATTTTCACTCAGATAATTACTACATATGTTTGGATAGATCTGTGGCAGACACAAGATACTTCTTCAAAGATGTACTTGCTTTCCCACTGTGGGGCTGGGAGAATATATTGAGTAGACAGCTTCCACCACCCACCCCAACCTGAGGTCACACCCGTCCTGGGGAGACCTACTCTTATGGATTGAAGTGGGTCCCCCAGTAAGACCGATAAAGACGAGCTGCCTGTGATCCTTGATTCCTCTACCACATGGCAAGGCACATGATGACGTTGCTAGTCTCTCTCTTCCCTTCTGGGTTTCATTGCTTTCAGCTTCTTGCTTCGGTGGTTCCCTCCCTCCTTCCTTCCCTCTCTCTCTTCCTTCATTCCTTCCTTCCTCTGTATTCATCCTATTTATAAAGGACACCAGTAAGAAAATTACGCCATAAATGAAGTAACCTCAACCAAAGGTCCTACTTAAAATAGGTTTACACCCACAGGAATGGATTAGCTTTAAGAACATGATTTTCTTGGGTACATACAATGCCAAACCACCACAGTATGTATCTCTGTGTGTGTTTAATATGGGATATAGGTAGATTTAAATAAGTTTTAGATAGTATGAGTTGGAGCTTTCAAAAATAAGATTATATAGGGCCTACAAAGGTCCTAAAATGACCTTAGTGACTTGAACCTCAAAGACCCTCCCTTCAGTGACAAAAATATTACAGATTAAATCCAGTTTTAACTGGAAAATTCATCATATGCAATGAAACTTCACTGTATATATTGTTCAAGTACAGCTAATTGGCCTTCCAGTTGATAGTTTCTTGTTTCATGGGAACAGAGGTTGTGCCTGTTCAGCTTGAACTGACATTGAAACTGTTTGCTTCCCTTCCTTATTCAAATCATGTTACACTGAATTGTTTAGTTTTCTTGGATCATTGACTGCATTTGTAAAATTGACAAGTCAGTGAAAGGTTGTGAAAATAAGCTTGTTTCTTTTTTTAAGGAAAAGAGGAAAGAAAAGAGATATGGGGTCACTTGAAATGACAGGATTGCTCTGCAGATATTTGATGTTTTAAAACCAACCACTTTGGGAGCAGAACCAAAGGGGAGGGGGGAATGTCCAAAGTGTGAAGTTTTTAATTTTGTATTGTCCTATCAAGATTTCAGCATTCTATGACCTTCCCAAAGTATTTTAGCCTGACCAAACTCTGACATTTTTGAGACTTTTCATCAACAACTTCTGGTTGTACCCAATAAATCTGCGTATGTGAATGTGCATATTGGTGTATCTTTTCCATCCTTTCACTTTCAAATTACCTATATCATTATGTTTGAAGTGAGTTTCTTGTAGCATGCATATAGTTGGAATGTGTTTTATTAATCTACTCTTTCAGTCTCTTTTAATTGGGTTTTGTAGACCAGTTACATTTAAAATGACTATTAATAGGTTAGGGCCAAGATGTATTTGCTCCCTCTGTTACTCATTCTTGTGTTGTTGTACTTTTTCTTGCCTTGCTGTGGGTTACTAGAACTTTTTTTTTGGTTCCATTTTGACTTATTTATGATGTTTTTGAGTATAGCCCTCTGTAGAGTTTTCTTAGCAGTTGGTCTAAGCATTACCATATAACATATGTACCAATCAAAGCTTACTAGAGTCAATGATTTACCACTGTGAATGAAGTGTAGAAACTTTATTTCAGTTTCAATCTTTTAATCCAATTTTAAGTATGTTTATCTTAAGATTTCCTTTACATACACTGAGCACTACAACAGATGATATTATGTCTTTTATTCAACTATAAGATATGATTAAAGAACCTCATAAAGTAAAGGTTTTTTACTTCTTTGCTTTTGTTCTTCTTTACTTTCTGAAGGTCCAAGCCTCATGCTCTTATTATTATTTTATGTTTGGAGAGCTTCCTTTACTCATGGTTTAAGGGTAGTTCTGCTAGCAGCAAACTGTCTTAGTTTCCCTTAGTTTCCCTTCATCTGAGAGTGTCTGTTTCCCCTTCATTCCTGATGCAAATTTCCAATCTTTATAATGAACTTTATTTCTTTTTCTTAAAAAAAAATTAAGAAATTATTTTTTTCTTAATTGCTGGGAACTCCGATAAATGTTGAGTAGAACTGTTAATCTAAATGTGAAAGGTAAATTAAATTGGACATACTGTCTCTTTCCTGATTTCAGAGAGGAAATTCTAAGCATTTCTTCATTAAATGTGTTTTCAGTACTTTTTCCAGGTATCCTTTTTTACAGAAAGTTCCTTTCTGTATTTGGTAAGAGTCTTAATCATGAGAAGATACTGAATTTAATCGATGGTTTTGCTGTCTTTTGAGAATATCATGATTTTTCTCCTTTACTTTATCAAATTGATGGATTTCATTCATTTATTTTCAATTTTAAAATCCACCGTATTTTTTTTAACAAGCCAAATCTTGATGTATTACTACTTTTATTTTGCTGGATTCAGTTGGTTGCTATTTTGTTTGCAATTTCTTGCTTCTATACTAATAAGCGAGAATGACCTGCTTTCCTCTATTGTTATATCATGGCCAGCTGTTGATTTCAAGATTATAGTGGCTTCAAAACAAGTTTGGAGTTGTTCTCTCTCTGTTATCCTAAATAAGTTGTGTAAGATTGATGCTATTTCTAGAATGTTTAGAATAACTTTATTGAAGTATTTTCAGACTGTTTTCATTATTAGAAATTTTTAATTATGGATTCAACATTTTTAAGAGTTATAGGACTATTCGGGTTTCCTATTTCTTCTTTTATTCATTTGGGTAATTTTTTTTATTTTTTCTGTAAATTTGTCTTTAAATTCTTAAATTTGTTTGAATAAAATTATTATAATAGGCTCTCCTCATATTTTTCATGTCTGTAAAGTCTGAAATGATGTCTACTTTATTCCTGATATTGCTTATGTGTGCTTCTTTTATATTTTTTTGACTAGTCTTGACATGTATTTACAAACTGTGATAGTCTTCTCAAAGTACCAATTTCTGACTTCGTTATTAAGATGTTGAATTCCATTGATTCATTTTGAATTGTAAAATCTATAGCGTATTTCTGGAATAAACCCAGGTTTTGATGTTATGTTACTTAAAAAATCTTACTAGTTTTAGGAGTGAGATTATCCTGAAATTTTCTTATTTTATTATTAACTGCTCTTATTTAGTTATTTCTTCCTTCAATTTTGTGGGAGTTTAATATGCAATTCTGTTTCTGAATGATCGGGATGATGCTTAGCTCATTTACTCAGTATTTTTTTTCTAGCATAGGTACTTAAGGATGTGATTGTCCTACCAAGGAAGACTTTAGCTATTTAGTTATATTCCATATTTCTCTATTTTGTATTTTCATCATTATTTATTTTAACATATTTTCTGATTTCCATTGTGATTTCTGTTTTGACTCATGGGTGTTCAGAGTATATTTCTTAAGTTCTGATGATTTGGGAAATTGCTAGTTGTCATTTTATTACTGATTTTCTGCCTAATTTCTCCTCTTCTTAAAGGAAATGCTGCATAATTTTAGTTCTTTGAAATTTATAGAGTATTGATTTTTAGCACTCATATAATAGATTTGGTAAATGTCCCATTCACATTTGAAAGGAATATATTGTTTTTGGCTGCCACATTCTATATCTAGTTTGGCAGTTATTTTCTTTCAGCAATTTGAAGATAATGTTCCACTTTTGGGGTTGAAAACTCAGCTGTACATCCAATTTTTATTTTGAAGGTAAACTACAGCATACCTCTATGCCGAACGTCCCCAATCCTAATGCGTTTAAGATTTTTGTACTTTTCAACTGGTTCAGTCTTCTGTTCCTTTGTCTCCTTATGTCTCTCTCTCTTGCCCCCACACCTCTGTTTAGGAGTTTCTTGTTATCTGTAGTGCTTTTTGAATTATGGGCTCCTTTTCTTTAAAATCAGATTTGAAAATTCTTAGTCATTATATCCATATATTACCTCTGTTTATTCTCTCCGCTCTTCTGGCTTTCCATTTAGACTGGTGGCAACCCTTTTCACCTTATTCTATATATTTTGGTGCTCTTGTCTGTATTTTCTATCCTATCTCCTTTTGCTTCATTCTGAGTATTTTCTCCTGACCTTTCTTTCTGTTAACTACTTCTCTCTTCCCTTATGTCTAATCTGGGTTGCACTCATCCACTGAGTTCTGAATCTCATTTTTTTTTTTGTATTTTTTAGTTTCCAAAATTCTGTTTTCTTAAATATCATCTTCTTTGCTGAAAATTTTGATCTTTTAGTTCAAAATACCAAGCACAGTAATTTTATAACTTGTGATTAACAACTTTTCCTTAATCTACTTAGTTTCTCTGTCTTTCTTTTTAGTCTTTGTTTTTCAGTCATTGTGACTTATCATATTTACTTTCAGCAGAAGGCTGAAAGGACTAGAAACCCCACATATCCATTTACACCAACCAGGAATTTAAATAAATGGAAGCTGAATTACAGACCCTGTGAGAGCATGTTTTATTCCCTTATTCTTAGTGTGAGGATGTTTGGGCCCCAATCCAAATCTTGCAAGGAAAGGTACCTTCCAGCCATCCCTCTCCTTGGCATGACCTGCATTATCATTTTTGCAGTCATTCCTGTGATTCTGTCTGAAGCTCTGTTTGGTTTCTCAGTGAGAGGGCACATACCTCTGCGGTAAACAATTCCAGCACCTGTCTCCCTCTTTGGCTTTCCTTTTCTGCTTTATCTGTTCCTTAGTAACAGTTCAGCACCTTCAAAGAGATTATTTTTTCCCTTCAGCTCTGCTAGCTTGCCTCGATGGGATGATTGTTTCCCATTACCTAGGCTGCCATTGCCAAAAGTGGAACTCACCCTCAAGTTTTGACACTTTTCTTTGACAAGCAGACTCTCTGCTAAAGTGGTTGAAGCTTGTATACCTTGTACATACAGAGAGCTGTTCTAAATTGATCCTTAATTTAAATGCCACTGAGTGTGATTGGATTTTAAGTATGTTTTTTAAAAGATCTGTGAGTTGTGTCACACCTGCCTGCTGAAGTCCTGCTATTCTTTTTTTTTTCTTTATGCTGTATGGTGGGGTCACATTTCATTATTATTTTTCCATGTGAGTATCCCACTATTGCAGCATCATATGTTGAATTTTTGCTTGTTTGTTTGTTTTTTGGGAAGTGCATGGACCAGGAGTCAAACCCAGGTCTCCCGCATGGCAGGCAAGAATTCTACCACTGAACTGCCCTTGCAGCCCCCCAGTCCTGCTATTTTTGATAAGAATAGGAATATATCAATATGGTCCTATATAGCCCATAGGGGAGGCAGCCACCATCTAAATAGAAGCTGAAGTGCAAGTGTCACATCCAAGTAAGGGAGTACTTATGTTAGACTCTTCCCAGCCCACATCCAGCACCCTTGGTAGGTTTTGGCTTTGAGCTCACGCTTTGTTTTCCCCTGAATACATGTCTGGTAAAGTCTTTATTCCCTATGCTCAGTGCTTCTGTTTTTCCACAGGAAATTCCAATGCTCTACCCCATCTGACATGGCCCTTGGCTTTTTTTTTAAGTAGGAAGTCTGCTTTTATTACATTGTACTTGGCAAAGAGCTGTATCAGTGATAGGAAAAGGTAGAAACAAGGGTGAGAAGCCAACGTCTATATGGAGATGCTCATGGGAAAATGTTAAGAAGGATTTGGAAATGGGTGGACATCAGCAGATACACCGCCAAGAGGATAGGTGACTCCTATGATGAAAACTGTCTGATTTTCTGGATCCTTCCATGGCCAGTCTATCAGCTTCTTCATTGCCTTCGATGCTACAATGACCAGGAACATATTTCTGTTGAATATCCATTCCTTGGGAAGCTTCATCAATCTTCTCAAAATCTGCCCTGTTGAACAACATCCCTTCTGGAAACCGATTTCCATCCATTTTCTTTCCAGTGTATCAATCCATTCTGTCATGCCTTTGATGACAGACTTGCTATCTGCTACAATAATGAATTTGCCCAGGTTTTGGCTCTTCACTTGCTTAGTTACTGTGTGGGCTTCCTGCAGTTCAGCTCTTTGGTTTGTCTGCTGTCCAAAACCTCTCTTACTTACATTTAAGAGATTGTCAGGTGCCAAGTAAACTCCAAATCCTGCATTTGCACCATTTCTTCCATTATTTTTATAGTTGCCATCTATACAAACAGTTGGGTATGGTCTTGGCCCCAGCCAGAAGCCAGTCCCTGTCATCCCTAGGAGCTCATGTCATCCTTTTCCAATCCAAACGCTCAGCATTGTCCCGGTATCCAGAGAAGGGGTATCTTTGGTTTCCTCACCCTTGACTGTTAAACCATCACCATACTAAACCACTTACAGTTCACTGTGTGCAGTACACATTGGTTTGCCCTTTTCTTGGACCTCTCTACTTGTCCGTGCTTCTGCTTTTTTACTTTCTGCACCGTATTCATTTGTGCATACGTCTATCTACACAACTAGTCTGTGAACTTAATGGGGGCATGAAACAGTCATACAAAATTAGAAAAAAAGTATTTTCAGAAAGGAAACGTATTTTCTGGCAGTAAAAAGAAACAGGTACTTATTATTTCTTTTTGTCTTGAAATGCAAATGGAAGAACATAGGAGAGAAATAGAAAGTTGGAGATAGTGACCCAGTAGAACATAACCATGCTAAGGAAAGACAATACAAAAATAAATGATTATCTCCTCTCTAAGCACCAGACCCTGGGGATGGTATGGAAATGATGAAAGAAAGAAACAGAGAACAGGCAGGAAGCTTGGTCTAGTGCAGGCATTAAGTGAAGTGTAAGGAGAAAAAAAAATAATTGGAAAAGCTGAACTGCTTTCAGTAGTGGTTCTCTTAATGGTGAATAATTACCATTTTTGTAATAATCAGACAAAATTTGGGGTAGACGAGACAGGTTTTGAAATCCAGTGCTCTTCACATAGCGAGTAATGATGTATAGCACCTGTATCCAATCTTTCAATAGTGTCTCAAGTCAAGAATAATTCCCAATTAAAATTATTATAAGGGGCGGGCCGCGGTGGCTCAGCGGGCAAAGTGCTTGCCTGCTATGCCGGAGGACCTCGGTTCGATTCCCGGCCCCAGCCCATGTAACAAAAACGGAGAAACAGAATACAATAAAACAAGAAAATGTTTAAAAATGTTTCCCTTTCTTCCTTCCTTCCTTCCTTCTATCCTTCCTTCCTTCTCTCTGTCTTTAAAAAAAAAAAAAAAAATTATTATAAGGAGCCACAGGACAGAGAATGGAAAGGAGGTGTTTTTTTTCCCTAATAAACCAATAATTTCAGAAATATCATTTGAGTGTCTTAAGTATATCATGCAAAATTTTTAAAATTAATATGTATTCTTTAAAGTTTATTTTTAATTAGAAGAGCTCAAAGAATACGGACCCTTTCCTTTGTAATCAAAGGTGATATTTCTTATAAAGAAACCCATATAGCAATAAATAACATTTATATGATTTAGCAGTTTTATGACTGCATTTTGCTGTATATTCACTATTATGTGTACATATGTAGAGATGAGACATTAGGAAAGGGAGGATTTAGTTTTTGTTGTTGTTTTGTTTGGGCAGCCACTGGGAATCGAACCCAGGTCTCCAGCATGGCAGGCAAGAATTCTTGCCACTGAGCCACCATTGCACCACACTGGATTTGTTTTTTATTTGGAGAATAAGAAAAAACATATCATTTGGTTCCTGCCTCATGGCAGGTAGAGCCTGAATAATGTTCAGTGCATGTTATTGCCTATGTAATGGGAATTCAGGCTGGCAGGGGCACTCCCAGGCAGGGAATACGTTCTTCCCCTGCTTACTGAAATGTGGTATATCATATTGGAAATACAAAGGCTTAAAATGAAAATACTCCTGGGAGTAGATATGTTTAATTAAATTTGCTTCAGTTACTTTTATTGAATAAAACAAAAAAAAATTTTGCTTATAAATACAGGTTCATCTTTTTACTTCTTCAGCTTTTTTTCCTAGTTCTGTGTAATGTAGCAAGCCACCTGCCACTTACCTGTTTTTCTCTTTGTTTAGATCATCACCCCTAGATTCTGGCTCTTTAAGAGTAGAGATGATAAATAGCATAAATATATGTTGTTGTACCTTTATAAAGCTTACATACCTAGAAATAATATCCGTTGTTGTATTACCTATATGTAAAGTTTAAATACATTTAAGTACACTATCATATACACACATACCTATTCATATACACAGATGTACATGTATAGGCACATGTAAAAGAAATCCCCTGGTAGAAATAACTTGAAGTAGAGTATAAACATGTACATTTACAGTTTTAATGGCTATAGACAGGTTGCTTTTCAAATTTTTTTTTGTACCAGTTTATACACCCTCTGGCATATATAGAATTCATCCTTCGATGTTCTAATTATTGGTATTGTTAGACTTTTTTGCCAGTCTCGTGTGAAATATTCTATCTTTCTTCTGTTCTGATTTTCATTTTCCTGATTATCTATGAGGCTTGGGAAATTTTTCGTTTGCCTCTGGTTTCCTTTTCTGTGAATTGTTTGTTCACACACTTTGCCCACTTTTTTATTCTATTACCTTCCCTTTGCATATGGATTAATAGGAGTTTCTTATATATCCTGACTAATCCTTTGTTAATATATATATATCTGTATGTGTGTGTACCAGTCAGTCACTTCTCTTTTAACTTTATTGTCTCAAATTTCCTTTGTGAGTTGCTTAGTGTGATTTACTTTAAAATTTCTTCCTTAGTAGGACAGATTGGCATTGGTGGTTACACATTGATACAGAATGCTTATTATAAAAACATTGAAATAGTCTTGTACTGGTTCTTAATAACCACCTCCCAGACCTCCTAAGTGCCCCACTGCTGCCTGAGCCTTCTACAACCTGCTTTTGGACAACTCCCCTCTGCCCCCTCCACCCCGGCCACTACAGATTCACATTTGGCACCGCTGAGACCAATGGGATCCTACTCCAGTGCTTCGGCAGAGAGCTTCTGGTTGAGTGGTTCTCAGTGTTGTCTGTGCTGTTAAAGACTTTGAATATCACTCTTGCTTAAAACCGTAGGGATATTCCTCTATGTTCTATTCTAATAAAATGAAAGTTTTGAGTTTTACGTTTATGCCTTTAATCCATCTGGAATTTATTTTGTGTATGGTATAAGGTTGAGAGAGAATATTTTTCCCATTATAAAAATTTGTTTGGCCAAACATCAGATTTTGATTTACAGTATCACATAAAGCAAGTTCCCATACATGCCTGGGTCCATTTCAGGGAACACTATATATTTCCATTTCTCTTCCTGGTATATTATTTTAATTAATATACTGCAGTGATTCATCCTAATATATTGTAGGCAAGTATCCCTTCTTAATTTTTATTGTAGTTTGCTTGCTTTTAGTATCACTTTGTTTATTCTTGGACCTGCATTCTTTCACATGCCTATTTTTGCGGAGTGGCTGGGTGGTGTGCATAGTCCAGGAAATAACCCAGGTCTCCCGCATGGAAAGTGATAATTCTACTACTGAACCACCCGTCTTTCATATGCATTTTAGAAACAGTTTACCTGGTTTCATGAAAAATTCTGTTTTGAATTTGGAATTTTGTTAATTGATTTGCATATCTTTTTTTTCATTTAGGATTCCTTTTGTTTGTATTTGTAAGTAAAATTGGCTTATTTTTTTTGTTCTTATTTCTTATCTATTTTTGGCATCAAAGGAAAGAATGACTTATAAAATGAGTCTGTTAGTTTACCTTCTTTATCTATGCCCTAAAATAGAATTATCTCTTCTATGAAGGCCCTCTTGTAAGGGTCGTTTAACATGGAAGGCTCTCTTCCATGTTAAAACCCTCTTGTAAACTTTCTGGACTTGATGTATTTTCCCTTTTGTGGGAATGGGTTGTACTGGTAATGGGTTAGGCTGAAAGGTTACCCTTTATTTAAGAGGTAATTATTATAGTTTAAATTTCTGTAAATAAATATCATAACTTCATGATGTCCAGGACTTATCATATGTTTAGGTTTCACACATGTATTTATTTATCTATATTGCTGATTGAGTTATATTGTGGCTAGATACCTTAGTCTCTATGAGATCAGTTCTTTGAATGGAAAATCTCTTTGCAATTGTAAAATCTTCTTTGCCTGAAAATAACTTCCCTTCGGTATTTGTTGGGCTGTAGAAATAGACCTCTAGCTATCCACCTAATGAATTATCTATTTATTTGTTCTGTATCTGTCTATCTGCCTTTCTTTCTTTCTATCTATCTATCTACCTATCAACCTACCTACCTACCTACCTATCTTCCTATTACCGATCATTGATCACATGAAGTTTAAATTGGTCTCTATTGTATGAGACTCTGAAAGAGACGTATTAAAATTCTCACATTAAGATAGAATATTTGTCATTTTTTTCTTATAACTTAACCAGTTTGTGCCATGTTCAAGATGGTTTTCTTAAGTGTGTGCATGTACATGGATGCTGAATCTTGTAGATTTCTTTTATCTATTTTTTTTGTTTCTCTCTCCTTTTTATTGCTTTGCACATCAAATTCTATTACTATATCTTCTTTCCTTTAGTTATATTTTCCATCCTTTTATTTTCTATTTTTTGCCATTTTGTTTAAATTGTTCTTGTAATTAGCATATAAACTGATTTTATTTTAATATGAAATCCACTTTTTAGATTTCTTAATAGAAAATACTCAGCAATTTGCATTGATTGTAATTACTGATACATTTTTTGTTTGATTAGTATTTCCTTTTTTGTTGTTATTTGTTTCTCTTTAATCCTTTTATGGTTTTAAAGAATCTTTTTCTTTTTTTTCCCTTTTTGTCCCTCTTTTTGTTTGGAAGTTATAAGCTTCATTTTTTTTTAATGCTGTATGCTACTCTCCACATCCTCACAAACATATTTATCTTTATTTTTTCTGAAGAAAATCCAAAATTATTCAGCGTTTTTATTCTCTTGATAAACAGTTTACAGCATACCTTAATTGCCCTAGTTTTAGTCACTCACCAATTCCAATTAATTGTTACCTGAATTTTGCTTCTACCTTTAAAATTTTAAAATAGTTGATATAACAGTTTATTTTTCCCATTGATGGACATTTGAAATGTTGCCTGCAGACTTTTGTTTTGCGTGGGCCAGGCACTGGGAATCAAACTCAGGTCCCTGGCATGGCAGGCAAGAATTCTGCCACTGAGTCACCATCACATCTTCGCTCCTGCAGGCTTTTTGAAAAAAATTTTTTTTCCAATATTTTTTATTGTGAAGTATAAAATATATACAAAAAGCAATAAATTTCAAAGTACAATGTAACAAGTAGTTATAGAACAGATTTCAGAGTTTGGTATGGGTTACAGATCCACAATTTTACAGTTTTCCTTCTAGCTTCTCCATGACCCTGGAGACTAAAAGAAATGTCAATATAATGATTCAACAGTCATACTCATTTATTAAATCCTATCTTCTCTGTTATAACTCCACCTTCTCCTTTGATCCTTCTTCCAATCTTAAGGAGTATTTGGGCTATGCCAATTCTAACTTTTTCATGTTGGAGAGGGCTGTCAACAATATGAAATAGGGGGATGGAACTGGATGTTGTCTGGAGAGGCTGGCCCCTCTATGTTTCAGGATTTAACTGTCCTAGGAACCCATCTGGAGGTTGTAGGTTTTTGGAAAGAAATCATAATGTGTGACACTTTTATAGAATCTCAGATAAAGCCCTAGCTGTTCTTTAGTTAAAAAAAAAATTAATCTAAGAAATGCTGCCATGAACATTCTTATGAAGGGCTCCTGCTGTTCTAACATTAAAAGTTCTTTAAGGTATATGATGAGGAAAGAGATTGCTAGGTCATAGTAAAGATAAGTTTAATCGGAAGTGTAATATCAGTTTATACTACAATGAGATCTAAATGAGAGTTCTATTCCTTCGCATTCTATTTCATATTTGGTATCATCACTATTTTAAATTTTGGGTAATCTGAATGGGTATAAAATGTAATCTTAAAGTAATTCTAATTCACATATCCTTTTACTAGTGTAGGTGAATAGTTTTTTAGTGTTTATTTACCGTTTTACTTTTTCTGTGAAATGTTCATTCACGTTTTTGCTTATTTTTCTATGTGTTTATTTTGTTGATCAATTTATGTTATTTTCCCAGGACTGCTATGGCAGATAGCCCATACAGGCTGGCATAAATAAACTGAATGTCTCACCATTTTGGAGTCTAAAAATCCAAAATCAGGGTCTCCACAGACCGTGTTTTCTCTTGGAGTCTCTGTCTTCCCTGCTCTATCCCTAAGCAATGAGAGTGTTAAAAATTGTTTATTGTTAGCTGACATCTTGAACTCATACATCATTCTGAATGAGTTATACTCTATTCCTAAACTGGAAAGGCATTATTTTGTAAAGAAAATTGTGTATAGATTGTGGAAGCTGAATATTCTTCTCTGAAGACAAAAACTTCCATTTTTATATCTTGGCCCGGTGTTTGTTCTGGTGGCAGGTAATTTTCTTATAGCATCTTCACCATCAAACATATAGAATCTACTATTGTATAAAGGTGACAGAGATACAAAAAGGTAGAACAAACAGTGCCAGGACAGATGGAGCCTTGTTTGTTTATAGAGGATTTATTCATTGCAGAATGGTTAAAAATCCAAGAAAAATCTATAAATTGCCAAGGAAAAGGCACAAACACCAGATAAAATTCCAAGAAAAAGGAAATTTAATTGCAGTAAACCCTAAAGAAATGATCCAAATTTGGATTGTCCTGAAATTTTAAATGTGACTCTTCTGGGAGCTCTAAGTGAGCATGACCCAAGCCTTTGGAAGTCTTGCTGATGGACTCAGACTTTAGAAGTCATATGCTTATTTCATATAATTTGTCTTTATAAGTATATATTTGATTTGGAATCCAGAGACTTAGGGTGGAATAAAAACACATTGGTTGGAATTCTGGTTTTGCATAGGTCGTTTCAGCACCTATGCTTTAGTTTTCTCAGCTGTAAACAGCGGTTAACATAATCTCTTCTGCTTTCTTTGTGAGGCTCAAATAAAAGCCGCAGTAATGCATGTGAAAGTGCTTTTACATGCATAAAAATGTTCATTTATAAATCATGACTGAATAAGCCTCATTCTGATATTCTCCAATTATCATATTGTCTTTAGTCAGCGTGCTACAGGCTTATCTCCTTAAAAACCTGTAACAACCTGAAACTCGGGAATCATGCATCTATCATCTTTGTAACTCCAGTCACCAGCATAGGGTCTGACGCATGTTATGTGCTCAGTAAGTGCTGACCAGTGCATGGGTAAAAGGATAAACGACTCCCTTAGTTTTCCAGGGTTGCTATGACAAATTACAAACACTGATTGGCTTGAACAACAGGAATTTATTGTCTCATTGCTTTGGAGGCTAATAGTCCAACATCAAGGAATTGGCAGGGTTGCTTTCTCCTGGAGTCTGTACCATAGTGGCAATCTTCTATCACATTGCAATCTCTCTCTCTCTCTCGTCTCTTTTATCTACTCTGGTTTCTGCTGACTTCTGACTTAAACTTCCGTTTCCAATTTCATTTGCTTATACGGACTTTAGCCATACTGGACTAAGGCCCATCTTCATTCGGTTTGACCACATCTTAAATAATAATTGAACCTAATTACTAATGTGTTCCCATGGGAAAGTAGATTAAAACTTGAATATGTCTTCTGTTGGGTACATGATTCAATCCCAAGTAATAATATAGCCTTAAGATTATTCATATGTGCATCCTATGGTCAAAATGCTCAAATAGCCTCTTGGTTTTGATTATTATGGTTCCCAAGTTCAGCACTTCTTGGGTGTCTGAATAGCATTCTGATGCTTGCCAGGAGGGCATTAATAAATTAATCAGAAATGGACTTTATCAAACTTGACTTTACATCCCAATCAAATTGTTTTACATGATTGACTCTAGCTCCTGGGATTTTGAGATGATTTGTGCTTTTGGTTCATTATTGTCTAACAACTCTAGTATTATGCATTGAAAACATGAGAAGAGTAGAGAGGGACAGCGGAGTTGAAAATGATTGTGAAGGGGCAGGCCATAGCAGCTCAGTGGCAGAGTTCTCTCCTGCCATGCGGAGACCTGGGTTCGTTTCTTGGTGCCTGCCCATGTGAAAAAAAAAAAAGAGGAAGGTTGAGAAAAATAATACAAATAAAGGTATTCTAATCCTGAAAAACTGTTTTGTTCTAAGAGAAAGATAAGCTTTCTCACATTTTTCTTTTATACAAGAACTGATAAACTTAGTCACTGTCTGATAACTATCTTCAATTTGGATAGTACTTTTTGTTTTCCAAAAGAATTACCTTATTTTAAAATCAAAATAGCCTCTGGAAATAAATAGGGCTCCAATAATTTACTGCATACAAGTAATTAATCATTTTACCCAAAATCATGTGATTGTTCAGTCTAGGATACAGGTCTTCTATCTCTCCCCCAGTTGTATCCACCAGATTCCTCTGTTAGCTTGTCACATAATATCCAGCAACTTTCTTCTCAAGCCCTCAGTAACATTATTTTTCCCTTTATTTTCAATATTGATTTCACCTTTATTTTACTTTTACTATCATGCTTTTACTACCACTTTAAAGTATCTCTGTATATTTACCCATCTTAATTATAATAATTATGGCTATATTGCTACCATAGTGGAAGTAAAAATAGTCCTTCAGTAATAATAACAACTATTTTCTGAGAGGAAATCCTTTAAACCCTTAAGAAAATACTTTTGCTTACTCTTCACAAGATGCCTTTAAGTAGATATTTTATGTGCATTTTTGTAACAGCTTTATTGGGATGTGATTAGCATGCCATACAATTCACCATTTCAATGTGCACAATTACATGGTTTTTCATATAGTCCAAGAATTGTGTACCCATCACCAAGACTATTTTTAGAATATTTGCATCCTTCTAAAAGAAACCCTAAGCTCTTTAGCCCGCTCTCCCCAAACTCATCATATCCACCAGCCATAAGCAAATAGTAATCCAGTACCCATCTCTATAGATTTGTCTATTCTGGACAGTTCACATAAATGAATTCATACTATATGTGGTCTTCTATGACTTCCTTCTTTTACTTGGTGTGATTATTCCAAGGTTCGTTCATGTAGCATGTATCATTACTTCATTTTTTTTTATGGCTGAATAATATCGCATTGTATGGATATACAATATTTTATTTATCCATTCTTCAGTTGATTGACTTTGATTGTTTACACCTTTTGGGTATTATATACAATTAATATTTTTTTCTAAATGGATCTCAAGTTCATGGAATTTACTAATCAGCATCATGCCCATTTATACAGAATTTATAGATAAGAAAAAGAAAAAGAAATAAGATATAAGGCTTTTCATCAAGACCAGCAGTTCTCAAGGACCCCTTAATACTTTTAAAATTATTGAGAACCCAAAAAAGCTTTTCTTTATCTAGGTCATATATGTTGATATAGCTATACTAAAAATTGAAAAGAGACAATTTGAATGGATCATTGTTAATTATTTCATTTAAATTAATAATAATAAACCCATTGCATGTTAATAAGATATTTTTATGAAAAATACTTATATTTTCCATCAAAATTAGTGACAAGTGAAATTGTTGTATTTTTTTGTACATCTTTTAAATGTCTGGCCTCATGGAATACAGCTCGATTATCATATCTGCTTCTTCATTTACTCTGTTGTGAATATATTTTATTTAAAACGTGAAAAGAAAATTCAGTCTCTGAAAAGAGGATATTTTAATGGCTTTTTCAGGTAATTGTGGATATTCTTTGATACCGCAACAAAATTTAACAAGTAATATTTTTCTTAAAATTAGTTGCATAATGGAATCTAAAACCAAAAATATGAAATGTCTTACTTTGCTGCATTAAAATCCATTGGTCTATCTTGTACTTTGAATACAACATCAGCCCATGTATGTTTTGTAATATTATGCATTGTTTTTTTGGAAAATATTGGTTCAAGAACTTATGCAAAAACAATATTTCATTATATATCATCCAAACATCAAATTTATTAATTTCATCACCAATCTCATTTCAGAAATTCTTTCAGATTTGGAAAGTCACCAAGTTCATGGGAGAGGATACAGGTTTTCCAAATTTCTAGTTTTTTTGTTTGGAAACAATTTTTTTTTTGGCCACAATTACAGTTGTTTTCCATGAAATAAAAGTTTTTCTTCCTTCCTTGTCAAAATAATGTGTGCTGGATACCCAAGTCTGAATAATTATGGTTTGACTGCCAGTCGTTTTTTTCAAGCAAATGTGGTGTTCTGTAAAAATGTGGGTAGTTCAGTTTGCAAATAAAACACTTGTGCATGTACTTTAATGTGGTCTTCCGTGACTCATTTCTTTCACTTGTATTTCCAGGATTCACCCATGTAGCCTGAGCCATTCCTTCATTTCTTTTTACAGCGGAATAATACTCCATTGTATGGATATGCCACATTTTAAAAATCTATTCATTAGCTGATGGAAATTTGGATTCTTTGTTATACCATTGTACATTGGCAACAGATGTGTTTATGCATACTTCACATTCATTACACAAAATACTGTAAAAAATAGAAACTCAAGGGTCCAGATTTAATACAATTAATAATTTTTACCGCTTCATCAAGTTTATTAAATTAACTTGCTATTCTTTACACTGTGAGTATACACAATGAAAAACACAGGAGGAATAGTTCAATTGGTGCCACTGCCTTGATTTGTGCTGAAGCAAGAGCAGTTTTAACTTATATTACTCCTGCACCATCAGTCCAAATATCAGCACAGTGAAAGAGCAAAGTACAATCTTAGTATTATATGGAAATGGTTTTGGCCTCCTGAATCCTCTGAAAGAATTTTGGGAATGCCCAGGATTCTGTGTTCTACACTTTGAGAACTGCTTAATGATTAATCCACTTTCACTACTTTTGTATTGTATGCTCTCTATCTCTTGGTGATGCAATTTCATAAACTTTTCTGTTTCACCGAAATCTTCAAATTATCTCTTTCCTCTAACCCTATCCTACAAAGTTGAGTTTTTGCTATCCACATATATCTTTTTACTGAAAATACTATCAACATTGATCTAAAAGAGTAGAGAATTTTTTAGTCTAATATTAATCCTTTCAGGGAAGTATTTTGTAGAACTTTGAACCAGGGAGGTGATATATGGTATTTAGATTTACTCCATACCATCAGAAGAGAGCCTTTCATTAAGGGATATTTACAGGTAAATATTTTAACTTCTTTTTGTACTGAGAGCTGTAGTATGAGGATCAACTTGGTACATTTTAAACCCAATCATTTAATCTAAGAATTAGATTAATTTAAACTATTACCTGTGCTTGCCTATATCATGACATGAAACACTAACCTGACTTCTCATTTAGATTTTTGACTCCAAGGTGGGTTTTGTTCAAAATTCCAGGGACATCGTTTGAATTTTAGAACTAGTTAAATGACTATACAGTGTATTATAATGATATCTTTCACCTAAGAGAAGGAGAAATTTCCCCCAAATTATATAGCAGTTGCATTTTGTAGAATGCAAAACACCTTACTAAAAATAAAATTATCTTAATTTTCTTAATCACACACTTAATTTAAATCAATTAAAAGAGATAATGCATGCTCTGTAATTACTAATTGATTATTTAATATAATTATTAGAATTTAGTTAATAATTAGTTTCTGGTTTTTCATTTTCATTAATTGTTTTGAAATTGCATGGTTTTACATTTATTAATCCAACTTGCTCAATTTAATAAAAAATGAAATTATATGTGTAATGCAGTGTTGAAGGAGTATGCACATTTATGAAGATTATTTTGAAACTTAACTACAATGTTAAATGGTTCTATATATTTTAATGTCAGAAAGAAAGTAATCCAGACATGTTATGGACATTTGTTAACTGTTTATTGAATGTTGCCATTTAATTAACAGTAGAAATCATTGAGGGAAGTGCCTTTTCTTATGCTTAAGTATACAGATATTTCAGGTCATGTTTTTTTAGCTATTTTGCAACCAACTCATTAAATAAAAATGGGTACAGAAAAAACTAACTTGAAATTCTTCTTTTAGAAATAGAAGAGATGCTACAATGATTTTTTTTTTCTGTGAAAATCAGGATATCCAAATTTCAGGACATGTTTAAGTACATTTACGTCTTTAAATACAAAAATACATAATATTTCCTGAAGGAAATGAATTTCTCAAAACTGGACTCTTTATGTGTCTCAGGTTTGCATTACCTCATAGTCTTGACCATGAGTCAAAATGGGTAAAAATCAGTATGAACTTAGTCTTGAAGTTTGGGGAAGTTCTTGATAAATAGGTATACAGGAAGGGTGTTCTTGAAGTTTGGGGAAGTTCTTGATAAATAGGTATACAGGAAGGGTGTTCATGGTCTGATGAATATAAGTGAACAAATACTGAGAAACAACAATGGCGTTGGGAACATAGAGGGGCCATATAAAGGACCCCACAGACAACAAGATCTCACTCACTTTGGAGGCCATCTAAACTCTCCTGATCTCTCCCTCAGCCTGATCTCTGTCTCATCCACAAATCCACTGAATTGAAGCAGCTTAACTTTCAAATATATCGAAGTTTCTCACATTTCAGTGGGCATGGGAAATACTCAGGGAGAGCATAAGTTTTGAAGATTCTTGTGCTTTACCTACTGAGATTTGTATTTGTTCTGTCTGGGCTGGGAACCCCAGAATTTGCATGTTAATGAGCACTCACGATGATTCTAATGAAGATGTTCCATGGACTGCTATTTGAGAAACACTGCCTGAGACAACGTTTTCCCAGGACAAATGTCATCTCTCTCTATCACTAACTATTAAGTCAGACTTACTTCTGTCATGCTGTGACAGCTCTCTGATCTAGTACCCCAGTTCTGTGCATGGGCTTCTTGTCCTCTTGTGTTTGACCAGCCTTTCAACTTAGATCTTTATTTAGATCACTTAGTTCTTATTCATCCTGTCCTCAGTCACCTGCTTAGTTACCTGCTTAATTCTCTTCATATGTGGATGGGTGCTCAAGAATCTTCATGACCACCTGAACCAGCCTTCTTGTTGGTCACATGTCATATAACTTTTCTAAGTCCTACTCTTGATACATCTAAATATGACCTTATTTGAACATAGGTTTTTGTAGATGTAACTAAGTTAAGGGTCTTGAGGTGGGATCATCCTGAATTTAGGGTGGAACCTAAATCCATTGACTGGTGTCCTCTGAAGAAAGGGAGTGAACACAGAGACATACAGGGAGACAGAAGATATGGGAAGACAGAGCAGAGACTGAAGTTAAGCCAAGCAATGTCAGGAGCCACCAAAGAGTAAGAGGTAAGGACAGATTCTCCTCTATATTCTTCAGAGGGAGCATGGCCCTACTATACTAACCCCTTAATTTTGGACTTCTGGGCTCCAGAACTATGAGAGAAAAGGTGTCTCTGTTTTAAACTGCCAAGTTTTGGGGATTTTTTTATTTCAGCAGCCCTACACTTTTAGTTTCCTAGCTGCTAAGAAACTACCATGAAATGGTTCAGCTTAAACAATGGGAATTTATTCGCTCACAGTTTTGAGGCTGAAAAATGTCCAAATCAAGGCATCATCAAGGTGATGCTTTTTTTCCCCAAAGACCAGCTGCTGGTGATCCTTGGCTCCCCTGTCACATGGAAGGGTACATGACAGCATCTATTGGTCTCTCCCTTCACTTCCAGCTTTTGTTGATTTCAGCTTCTTGCTTCTGGGGCTTTCTTTCCGTCTAACTTCTATTCTCTTTTAAAGGATTCCAGTAAGAGGATTAAGACCCATCCTGATTGAGTTGGGACACACCTTCACTGAAGTAACCTCATCAAAAGTTCCTGCTTACAATTGCTTTATATCCACAAGAATAGATTAGATTTAAGAACATGCTCTTTGGGGGGTACATACAGCTTCAAACCAACACATATACCTTAAAAATGGGGCCTAAATTTTATTTTTTTTTCATAATTACATTCACAAGTATGCAGAAGTAACAGCTGTTGTGTGATTATTTTGCATCACTTTGTCCCACTCAGTGATCATGGTGTTCATGATATCCCAAGCTCAACCATAGATTCCTCTGAGGTGGCTGTTATCCTATTCTTGTTCATTTTTGTTCTCAGTTTATGCTCTATCTATATTAACTCTACTGCCCAATTTACCCAGGCAAATCTCAGTTTATGCATCTGGTGCACCTTAGCATCTTTCTTGAATTTTTCATTTTTGGGTGAAGTATTATTAAAATTATATTTTGGAAAATAGTGTTTTTTGATAAATTCATTTTGCATGTTTAACAATGTAACAAAAGCAGCTTCACTGATTTGAAACTGTTATGTACCCCCAGAAAAGCCATGCTCTTCTAATACAGTTTTATGGGGTCAGACTTATTGTTGGTGGGATCTTTTTGTTTAGGTTATTTCTTGGAGGTACAAGCCATCCAGCTGTGGATGGGGCCTTTTGATTAGATTATTTGTATGGCGATGTGGCACCACTCATTCAAGGTAGGTCTTAATTGGTTTACTGGAGTCTTTAAAAGAGCTCACAGAGAGAGAAAATGCTTAGAGCTGACTCAGAGAGCAGAGAGTACAGATCCTTGGAGACACACAGAAGCTCATAAAGGAGGCCACTGGAACCAGGAACTGAAAGCAGTGAAACCTGGGAGCAAAGAGCCAGCAGATGTTGCCATGTGTCTTCCCATGTGTGTTAGTTTGCAAGCTGCCAAAATGCCATATGCCAGAACTGGAATAGTTTTTAAAAAGGAGAATTTAATAAGTTACAAGCTTATAGTTCTATGCCTATAAAAATGTCCAAACTAAGGCATCCAGGGAAAGACACCTGAATTCAAGGAAGGTCAATGGGTCAAGAACACCTGTGTCAGCTAGGTAGTCACATGGCCGGCATCTGCTGGTCCCTTGCTCCTGGGCTCTGTTGCTTTCAGCCTCTGTTTCTGTGGGGGCTTCTCACTTCGCTTTTCCAGTGCTGGCTTTTATCTCTTGGCTTCCTTTTGTGCTCTCCAGTTTTTGACTTGCTTAACATCTCATGGCAACGACTACTTGGCTCCAAGCATTTCCAAACATCTGTGTGTCTGTTCTCCTGGTGTTGGCATCTGTGTCAGCTCTACTCTGAAGTTTCTGTTGGCTCTTGTGCCAGTTTGAAAGGATTTATGTACCCTAGAAAAGGCATATTTTAATTCTGATCCAATCTTGTGAGAGCAACCATTTCTTTTAATCCCTATTCAATACTGTAGCTTGGGTGTTTTTGATTAGATTATCTCCACAGAGATGTGATTTACCCAATTGTAGGTATTAACCTTGGATTAGAGGGAGATGATCCACCTATTCCACATGGGTCTTGATTAGCTTACTGGAATTCTTTAAAAGTGGAAGCATTTTAGAGAAAGCTTCATAATGACAAAGAGAGTGACAAGAGCCATAAGAGACAAGAGAGCTCATGCAGCCAGAGACCTTTGGAAATGAATGCTTCTGGGGGAGCTTCTTGAAACAAGAAGCCTGGAGAGAAAACTAGCAGATGTTGCCATGTTAGCCATGTGCCTTTCCAGTTGAGAGAGAAACCCTTAACTTCATCAACCTTTTTTTGAGTGAAGGTAATTTCTTGTCCATGCCTTAATTTGGACATTTTTATAGACTTGCTTTAATTTGGATTTTTCCATGGCCTTAGAACTGTAAACTAGAAATTTATTAAATTCCCTTTTTTAAAAACCATTCCATTTCTTGTATATGGCATTCTGGCAGCTAGCAAAATAGAATAGCTCTGAAGTTTCTCTAAAATGTTTCCCCTCTTAAAGACTCTAGTAAACTAATCAAGGCCCACCAGGAATGGGTGGAGTTACACCACCATGTAATCAAAAGGTCATACCCACAATTGGGTGTATCACATCTCTGTGGAGATAATCTAATCAAACATTTCCAACCTACAGTTTCGAATTAGGATTAAAAGACACAGCTGCCCCTACAAGATTGTATTAGGATTAATACATGGCTTTTCTATGGTAGATCATATTTTCAAATCAGCACATCATCTAACAGAGGAATACTGGAAGTGATTGGCCTTTAAGTGAAGGCATCTCTTGTTGATGCCTTAATTTGGACATTTTCCTAGCCTTAGAACTGTAAATTTGTAACCTAATAAATTCCCGCTGTAAAGGCCAATCTATTTCTGATATATTGCATTCCAGCAGCATTAGCAAACTGAAACACCAGCTTATTCATCAGTAAATAAATATTATAAAAATATGAAATAATTTATTTAGACAAGAGCTATCAATAATGTTAAAACTGTTGTGTGATAACTTGATGAGGAACAGAATGTTTAGATAGCAAAAAATAGCTTCATACAAATTATTTACTCATGACAAAAGGGAAAAGTTTTAACCTTACAGTGGAGACCCCTATAATTTATTATCTTAACCAAATAATCAAACTTAATACCAATAGTATAGAGGCAAAAAATATCTTGTGCTTCGATTTAATACATTGAGAAGGACAAAACTCATTGAATCATTCCTGCCTGAACTGTGTAACTTAAACCCAATCACAATAAAATAACAGAGGAGCCTAAATTGTGGAAACCTCTACAAAATAACTGCCCATACTTTTCACAATTTGTCTATGTGATGAAAGACAAAGAAAGGCTGCAGATATGCCAGATTGAAGGAAGCTAAAGAAACAGGAAATCATATGCATCATTTTATATACCTGTCAGCAATGTATAAGGGTTCTAATTTCTCTACATCCTTAGCAAAACTTGTAATTTATTTTATTTTTATTATTTCCATCCTATTATGTGTGAAATAATATTTCATTGTGGGTTTTATTTGTATTTCCCTAAGACTAATGATATTGAGCATTTTTCATGTGATTATTGGCCATATGTTTCTCTTCTTTTGAGAAATTGTATTCGAGTATTTTGCTCATTTTTTATAAACTATTTATTATAGTAACATATGCACAACAAAAAATGTCCCATTTTATATAGTGAGCTTTTTACTTTTTACTTTTGTGTTTCTATAAGCACTGATACTTTAATGTTGAAGTCTATGTCTAGATATCTATCTCCCACCAAACAGTTAAAATTTGGAGATTGAAAAAACATAAAGTATAAATCAAAAAATGCCTATAAAAGGGAATCACCCAAGATTCCTAAGATTGTAATGAGGGGTAAATAGGAAATATGCTATTTTCAAATAATTCTGTTTCAATAGCAAGAATCTAGACTGTATGTGACAGATAACAAGAGGAAAAAGTATTTTAAGTGAGATCTTTAATTGGTAACAAATGGTACACTTACAGACAATGTACAAATTATTGAGGATTTGAGTATTATGATATAAGGCAATGCTGTTTGGGCAGAAAAAAATCATAAAAAAAAAAAACATAAAGAATGGGGGGTGGGTGAGAAAAGTGAGGTTTCTCCATTTGCATCCTATATCTGATTGCATGAATTTAAAATGCCATAGCTGAATTCCTCATCTTAAAACTATCTGCAGATTTTCACATTGTAAATAAGAGAGAAAACTCTCATTTTCTCCCTCTACTTAATTTGCAGCTTCTCCTCTAAAACTAGAATATTCATGATGTGAGAAGAGACTGTGAGTTAACACCTGAATTTGTTTTCATGCTACCTGGAACAGCAAAACCAGAGGAATTGATCCCTAGGCTAAAAACTGGTTCCCTAATCTATGACAATTATGGTTAGTTCCTGAACATTCTTATACAAGGTGGCATACACAACCTATTCAAAAGTGTATCTAAATACATAAAGTCTATCACATTCCAAGAAGTCTTGTAATACAAAAGTATGATTTCTTGATGCAACACCATATAATTTAATTCTAAATTAACTGCAATTTTAACTGTAACTGTAAATTCACTCTTAATTTTGACTTACTAGGCCTACTCATTTAATCTCCTTTTTAGAGATGATTTTATAGTTTACTATTTATCAATACCAGAAATATTCACGATCTATTTCATGAAATATCATAACCCAGTCCATATACTGACCCATTGGCTATTTTATCGCTGTACTCTGAATGTATTTACTTTAGATGTAGTTCTGCAAAATGTCTACATTTTTGGCTTTTAAAATATTTTTTCAGCAAGTAGGAAGCTTCTTTCATGATCATCATATGCAACTTGCGCCTTAGATAAATTTGTCTTTGTTGAAGTGTGAAATCTTCCCCTGACACTTCAAGCAAGTATGTGTCTTGCTGATGATTGGGTTCCCATTGGTTTTTTACTGATTACTGCTAGGATTTGGGCTTCAAGAAATTCATAGTTTGTGTCATCTGTGCCTTTTGATGGACAATCTCTTTGTTTTGCCAGCTATCTGGCAAAGCACTCACTGCATTGACTATGCCAGTTCCTTTCCTCTCTCCATTTTCGTGTGTCATTGACACCACAGGGTTCATAGGGAAATGACAGCAGTGATGTATAGCTGCAAGGGCTCAACTAAGCTGCACAGTTTCTGTTGAGTGCCTTCAACATTCTGACAAAAAACAAAGCACTCGGTCCGGCTTCTTGTCCCAAACACAATTTAGTCTTTCAATTTGTAAATTCATGTTACTAAAATTTGATCTTTTGGATGCAAAGATTTCTTAAAGAAGCTAATCCTAATGCTCATTCACATTTCTGTGTCATTTTTTTTTTTAATCTGGTGAGCTGACCCACTCAAAAAACAAGCAAAAAAATCGAAAAGGAATAAAAGGATGAGAAACACCACAGCCCACGATAGAATAGAGTCAATGGATCATTTTATCATTGACTCCCTCTTCCTTTCCTCACTTTCATCTCTTTTATAAATACTTAGAAATTCTCTACTAGCAGAAACATATAAAATCTTTTCAAAGATGGGGTTTTCTTTTCACCATATTTCATTTCCTAGCTTGACCTATTCTTTGTCCTTAATATCCTACAGCATTATGTTCTCTTTAAAAAATCTGATGTAAACCTTAAGTCTCCAAATACCATGGACTTGATATTGTAAAGCTGACCAGTTCTCTGTCTGAAATAAAATTTCAATAAAGCCCACCATGCTGCCGTATGATTTTTTGCCTCAAGACCTTATGGAGATCAAAGTAGTACACAAAGACAATCAATGTTAGTTACCATACTTTAGCACACCTAACTTAGATTGCCTTGACGATGGCCCAGCCAGAGATCTGTAACATAACCTCATGATTTCAGTGTACAGACTTACTTCCAGGCAAAGTAGAATGATTTAGACAATCTTTTAATATTTATAAACAAGAGATTTACAGTAATTTTATTTAGCTGTTTTTGTCTAAAGGAAAAAGATATTATTAGTTTATTTCTCATCAGCATTTGGTCCCTAATGCATATTTTATGTTCATAATTCTAAATTCACATTATTTCCCAAACAGCTTTGTTGTTTTCTCCAATACATTTTCAAGTGTTGTGCTTTGTTTAGATTTGAAGCAACTCTAGATTTTGAGCATTAAAGGGTCAGGCAGCCCAATTACAGATAAAATTTAATGGGGGTAAAACTCTTTAGGAATGCAGATCTCAGCTTCTTAAGTGGTATTACTTTTTCTGAAATAGCAAGATATTCTGAAAACAGAGATGTTTTGAGGGGAAAATAAACCCAAAGCTCAAGAGTTGGTATAATTCAATGGACCACACAAAGCTTGTATTAAAATACATTAATTCATGAGAGTTTTGTAGTCATAGTAAGTCTAGCACTGGGCTAGATTTGACAAAAAATGTTTATACTTCACTGGAGAAAATGGAACATATACATATGAAAGATTTTACCAGTGCAAGGTAGAAAGTTCTAAATGCTGAATTAGGGTTCCAGGTGAGAAGTGCCACAGGTGTTTAGGATTAGTGTAGACTGAAAAAGGCAAGCATGAGCTTTGGCAGGAGGTAGCACTATCTAGGGTTCTCATAATCTACATAAATAAGATACAGATAAAAATATTTGAACGAACTGAGTAACAATACGTGCTTTATGTTTTTAGTATAGAGATAGAGAATTACATGACAATTCAATTAAAACACATAAATATTTGGGCAGTGAGTTTAATTTGCTTTCAGGTGACTATTTTTAAAATTCTAGTAGAGCATTTATTTAGTATTTATTTACTTTGAGCACAGCAGTAGGAAAAGGCAAAAAAAGGACTACCTGTGCCAATTATGGGTCTCTGTCGTTGTCTGTCATTGAGCTGTGCCCCATACTCTGAACTTAGCAAAACACAAACTCTGTAGTTCCCCCCACTTTTCTCATCTTAAGCCGTTGAATGATGATCTGTTTTGATTTGAATATATCTGTTGGAGTTCTCAATCTTCCCCCTCACCCAAAGGGTTTATCGAAACATTAATTCCAACTACAAACCGAATAATCTCTGACATAAATCTGATAAATATAAATTTCTTCACTGTGTTCTATTTCTAGTGATAGTTTAGTGTCCCTTTAGAATCAAACCCCAGGCTGCTTATTACTTAATATAGCTCTCTGCTTATGGAAGTTTAATAAGGAGCATGTAAAATGATTTATCTTTATTATTTTTATTTTGTTTGTTTATATAATTTTTGATTTGGCATTATAGCTAAGAAAATGGGGAACCAATTGAGTAGTTCTAAAATAACTGACTATATTAATGTCCTAAGTCTTCGCACAGAAAATGCCTAGAGGACATATTTTTTGGACTTTTTTGTTGTCTCTTAAGAAATCCTTCCTTCCTTCTTCTTTATAACTCTCTTTCTGATTACTTCCTTCCTTCCTTTCTTGGTATTTTAAGAATTGCACAAACTAAGTTTCCTGCCAAATAGGGTTCAAGCTGTCTTTGAAACAGTCTTTAAAAATTTATCTACAAGGTAAAAACTAAATTGTAATTCTCTTTGCTTTTTTGTGAATACTTAGAAGAAGCATTTTATTTAGAAATTGATAGTAGTAATATTGATGGTGATAATGATTAGTCCAAATAAAGAGTAGCCATGTTTTCTTCTGTCATGCCTGTGCACACTTAGAATTGGACGGTAATATAGTGATAAACTATTCTAAAGTTCTCATTTTGTAAATTGGAATCCCTAAAATCAAATGATTTCCCTGTGGTCATATCAGTGATAGCCAAAAATGGCACCTAAATCACTCAGAAGCTTGTATTATTACAATGTATAATGGCATAATACATAACCACATTAATATAGCTAATGATAATTTAAAGAAATCACTCAAAAGAGACTAATCATTTGAAGGGAGGAAGTTTTATCTCTTCAGATGTATGTCCTTTGTAGAAAATAAAACAAAACAAAATCATAGCAGAAGGTAAATATAGTTAAGTAGATGGTGAATCTTATCCCTACTTGGAAATGTTTAAAGTTGTAGAATATAAATAGCAATGCAACTTCATGTTCTTTTTGTATTTCTCTGTCCCTTTCTTGTCTACACACGTGCCTGCTTATGTTACAAGACACATTGTTCATGTTTATCTTCTGTAATTATATGTATAAATGTTTGATAGCAGTATACATTTTTAAAAGGAAGCTTGTCAATAATGTGTCTATCATAAAATGACTTTTCTCCTTAGCTTTGCGGCACATATGCCAATCACCAACCCATTATAAATGAATCAGTTTGCTGATTTTCCATTTGGGGCATTGCAAAACCAGCACCTTTCTTTAGTTAACAACCCACTTCAAATGAACATAATAAAGAACATAGGTCTTCCACCATATCAAGGATGTCAAGAAATTAAATATACATGAAATTTCATATTTAATTGTGACTGTGTTTATTTCTTTGCAGAAAAGCAATGCAAATAACCACATTATACTATAGTTGTAGTGATATAAATAATGTAATATACTGAGCATGGACTGAAATTGGAAATTTTAACATCTGGTAAGGGTAAGGAATCTAGTTTTTTATAGTCTATTTAAATTCACTTGCATGCTATAATTATACTTGAGCAGATACCTCTGAGTAACTTTGGGTCAGTAGAATGTCTTCATGGATCAATAGCTGAGGAGTCACCTTGGTGATTTTTAAAGGCATGTATCATTATTTTTGAAAAAGCATATATGTAACTCTTTATGTAACTTATACAATTGATTGAAGTATTGTCCATTATATTAAAATACATTTACATTTCTTATCTAGAGTATTATTTTTCTCTTACTTCTAAGTTTCCAAATAACTTTTTACAATTGATAATTGTGAATGCTTACTCTAAATAAGCAGGGGAAATGAGGATGGCCCCTGCCCTCTATTGTTTATAGTTGAGTAGGGAAGATGAAACAGAGAAACACAACAAATTTTAGTTGAAGCATAATGTGGTTGAGTTAAAGGATACTCCCAAACAAAGTGTCATTCAGGTTCGGGGAAAGGAGAGATCACAGCCAGGCAGGGGAAGACATGAAAAGCTTTTGGATTTTTGGAAGTGAAGGGAAATGTGTTAGATGACTTTGTATGTCAGACCCTCTCACATGCACAGAGTTGAGCTTATCTGGAGCCTGTTTCTGATCAACTTAAGCACGATGGAGTCATGTAACTTATTAGTATGGACAATCTCTTATCCTGTTAATCAAGAACAGTCACAGTATCTAAAAGAAATGATTAAAGTTGAAGTGCAAAGTATAGCCTTCATTGGACAATATTCTGAATTTATGAATTAAGAAAAAGATATTAGGAGGTTTGGAATGTCAATTTTAAATTTTAGATGCAGTACACTTAGCAACTCCCTAAATAAACTCTGCTTTTTATTGGAGTTTGTCTTAAAGTAGAATTCACCAGCCATTCAACCATAATGAATTATCTGATTTTAAAGCACAAAATGCTTAATTGGTGAACTGCCAACACTCTCCTTATTGCCCCTTGTAGCAAACCCAATTATTTCCAACTTTTTCTGCTATTCTTGTAGCTGTGATTGTGAGGGTTTGGGGATACAGGTATTAGAGATTACCTTTGGGAAGTTTTTCTTTTCTTTCCTAACATTTTTCTTAGTGTAGTAATGAAACCAGAGTCCAATTTCATACGTTCACTTCTTGGCTCTGTTTCTTTTTTGTATTTCACTGATGAAGTCATTTGATTTCTCCATTTAGAAAACCAAGATCATGGTACATGTCATATCCATTTTGAATAGCTGCTTTGGATATAGATGTCAGAGAGTTTGTGAGAAACTGTTTTAAAATTGCACATCCTACAAATATAAAAGGCCATTATTAACACTTATAGTATTGTTGACTCAGTAAATATTATTGTATCATCCACAAAGATTCTGAGAGCCGCAGAGAAGATGTCTTCCTTCTTTCCTTTCTTTATTAAAATATTTATTCAACAAATATTTGTTAATCACCTATTATGGGAGGCTTCTCATCACTGAGGATTCAGAAATGAACGAAGACAAGGCCCCTGCACTCATGGACTTTACATATTAATGTCAGATGGTGAAGAAGGGAGCCAGAAAATAAAGGAGAAAATAAATTAACAAGATAATTTCTGAGTGTGTTTAGTGCTCTTAAGAAAATTTTAAAAAGAGTAATGGAGTAGGAAGAAAGTGTGATGTGGGAACTACTCTAGATATATGATGAGGGAAATGTTTTTTTAAAGAAGTATTATCTGAGTGATCATCTGAGAGATGAGAAGGAATCAGCCATGGAGAGACCCAGAGGAAGTATGTTACAGAGAGAGGGAATAAAGAGGAGTAAACCAGCTTCACAAGTTAAAAATTAGCAACAGCCCAGGGGCAGGAGCCCAAAGTTGGAGGAAAAGAAGATTTTGGTGAAGTCAGAGCGATAGACAGGGAACAGATCAGGTTGCATTTTGATGACTGTTGTAAAATATATTTTCTAAGTGCAGTGGTTACCCCTGGAAGGATTTCCGAACAGGGCTGTGATAGAATGTGATTTGTGTTTTGAAATGCTTACCCTGATATTGTGTGGGAGAAAAGAGCAGAGGAAAGAAAATCAGTTTGGAGGCTATTCCAAGGGAGAAAGGATGATGACTCGGACAGCAAGGCTGGTAGCAAGGAATATAGTCAGATGTGGACAGATTCAAAAAGTATGTAGGCAAGAAGAGCCCTGTAATGGTTGGATGTAGATACTGAAGACATGAGAGATGAGGGATGTCTTTTAGACAGTATGCTGGTGCCATTATTTGAAATGGGGAAGACTAGGAAAGTAAGTTTGTGGTAGATGAGCAGAAAATCAAGGGTTCCATTTTGTCCATGTTCAGTTTGATATGCACATAGCCAAGAGATGATGTTAATGGGCAGTCTGGTACTCAGATTGAAGTCAGAGCTGGAGGTAGAAATTAGAGAATTCCAGCAAATGAAGTCTATGGTATCTCCTCTTGAAGACCTTACAAGAAAGAAAGACAGGACAATCAAGTGTGGATTTTTCCAGAACATTATAACAGCTAACTTACCACACATATAAGATCAATTATAATTGCAGTGATTGGCATTTATATATACACTGGTGTAGAAAGGTGATTCAAATGGTAGATCATTTTAGTTTATCACTGTAAGTACTGAGTAAGGTACTGAGGCAAATTTTCCATCTGATTTGATAATCTCTGGACAGGTGTGCTGGTGTGGGAGAGCATAAAAAAGACAAATGCGATTTTCCTGGTTTTGTGTGTGTGTGTGTGTGTGTGTGTATGTGTGTGTGTATGTGAAATAGACTGTCAGCTCTTTTGAAAGTGTTAATGTACCCAGATCTGCCAATTAAGGACACAGTATAGGATAGAATTATAGAACCAGCTGTTCTTCATTATAAAAGAAATTCAGAGTCCATTACTCTACACATTATTAAAATCAAATATTGGGTGGGCCACGGTGGCTCAGCAGGCAGAGTTCTCACCTGCCATGCCGGAGACCCAGGTTCATTTCCCGGTGCCTGCCCATGGGGAAAAAAAATCAGATATTACAGTTTGAGATAGATGAGATCAATAATCTTCTTGGCAGTGGTCTAAGAAAAGAGTACCCTGGGGGGGTTGTATCTCTCCCCTTTGCTTTTAAGCCAAAAGTGTGGAAAAGCAGCTCTTTTTCCTCTTGTCAAAATTCGTGTTTTGAAGGAAGCAAAGTGGATCATCATTTACATAAAATAATGGGGGTATTTGGAGATATTGATCAGTCCCAAATCTTTCCCCTTCATCAGCTGGCAAATTACTGGGAAACCAAGGTTATCTGAGGATCAGTAGCTGTGACTCCAAGTTTGGGGGCACACTAGAGGATATGAAAAGAAACAGAAGATAATTTGTCAACTCATGAGAGAATAGCCTTACAAGGGAAAAACATATTAAGCACCTTATTAGTTTATTGCTTCCTAGTCTCTGGCTTTCTAACTATCCATTTCCTCTGTGTTAACTTGCAAGAGGAGAAATTGATTTTCTCAGTGACCTGACTGGCTCCTGATGATATCTTAGGAAGTCATTTTGTTGTTCTGATGCATTTCTTTAACAGCCCTGGGCTATAGGGCCCAGAACAGATGGGCTATTTGTTTTCCCTCATTCTAAATGATGAAGTTTTGCCTGAAAAGAAAACTTCTGTAAGAGCCTGGATTCTTAGACATCAAGAAAGAGGTTCCTGCTTCTCCGTAAGGTAGCATCTTAGAAAATAAGCACTCACAAGTACTAGTTCCTTAGGATAAAGGCAGTAGTAGGAGGTATTGAACTTTTAAATACGCTGGTAGAATCAATAAACCTTGAAAAACAAAATATCCTAGAAAACACCCAGGAATCTACAGAATTTAGCATTGATATTTATGCGATGTGTTAATGATAGTAATTTCTTGGGGGACTTTATATGATACACCTTTATGAATCAACTCTTACTAAAGCTGCATGGTAAATCTTGGGTTCTGAAATTTGAGCATGTTTTAATTTCTGTTGTTGCATCTAAACAGCTTTTCATATTAAAGGGAAAGCTTCCAATAGCCCCTCCATCTCTGTTGTTATGGCCAGGGCCACATAGCATCCATTTGTCAGCTCATCCCAATTGCAGAAACTGACTGTATCTTAACCTCAGGGGGGATGACAGCATAAAATCCTCTGGAACAAGTTACTGATTAGCTTAGAGCAAACTGAATAGCAGTAACATTAATAAAAACAATTGCCATCGACTAATAAACAGCAGTAAAAGCATTGCTCTGGATAAATATAGATATGTAAGTATAAATATTAATATAAACAACACTGTTAAGACTTATAACCAAGCTTTTATCCTGTATTATTAAGCCCATTTTTCAAATGAGGAAACAGGGTCAGAAAGAATTCATTATCATTCCCAAGTCTTACAGATAATACTGGGGTGTTTGATTCTAATAAAGTTCAGCCTGACTCCACAGCCCATGCTTTTCCTCCCTTCATATTACTTTTATACGTAACTCTAGAAATTTCTCCCATAACCAAGTTTGCTTTCTAGGACTACAGTTTCTTCCCTAGTCTTGCCCCTGGTGTGCTTTATACTATACTTTGCACTATAGAGTCAGCCCAGGCAAGAGATCTTGCCTGTGAATGCCCATAAATGACCTTTCAGGGGCAAAATAGTGAATGTCCATTAGGGTAGGATGTGCCCACCTGAGGCCACTTGTGGGGGTAGTCTTTTGAGAGTGGCTTCAAGTCAGATCATTTCACAAACTGGGTATTCAATCAGATGCCAAAGTAAGTAGTGGTGGCCTTTAAGATAGAAAGTGTCTAATGTAAAGGAAGACCTTTTCAACCCAGTGTGGATAGATGGTGGGGAGGGGGTTTGGGTATACTGCTGGATGGTTCTGGAATTCTGGATACAGCATTCTAGTCATTGTACGTTTTTAAATATGCATTTCCACTTAGGCCAGATGATTAAATTTGTGCACACTTGGATCGCTGTTCCCATGACTGAGCTTCTGTAGTTGGAACCCACCATGTTCTATGACATTATGTGCTAACCACTTGGGACTTGAATTTGCCATGTATTTCTCTGGCCTTCTGGAGGCCATGCTTGAACAAGTTCTTGCATCATCTGCTAAGCCTGAACTCCGGAACTTTTTAGTTTATACTACTTCTCAAAGTCTAGGAGAAATGACCATGAACTCAGATGTGCACATGCTTGGCTATAAAATCCTTGTTAAGATTGTTTTTCCCAAATAGAAGATGTATTTTCTTTCTTGGAGGAAACACTGTTTTCTCTCTTAATTATTTAGGTGTGGGGTATTTACTGATTAAATACTTATATTTTTATATATTTAATCTACTTAGTAACTCTCCTAACAGACCATTAAACTTTAAACTGGATGCTTTTATTTAGCCTAATATTTGCTTAGATATTAATAGGATTACATCCTTTACTCCCCAAACTATACTTTAAAATGAATTAAATGGAACAAAGCATTATTCTTAAACAGATTTATAAAGAAATTTTGTAATGAAAAAATCTTTTTTTATGCACCACCATTTTACAAAATATGATCCTTGCCAATTTCTAGAAATAACCTCGAATGATCTAAGACTTGAACTCTAATCCTTGAGGAATGAATTTGGCACTGAGGTATTGAGAAAAATATGAGACCTCATTTGTATTCTTTTTTAAATAAATGGCTACCAATCCAAAGAAATTGGGCAGGGGGGTGGGCAGGTGGCAGCCAGACATGCCTATATTGTCCTGTAGTTAGAAAACAGCCAATCTTACTACCAATCACTGTTTGTAGTTTAATTTTCACATTGCCCTTTATCGTTCCTATGTTGGTTCATTTCATTTGTTGTATTAATGCTCAGCACTAAAATTACATTAGCATTCATTTTGTGCTACAAAATAATCTGCCAATTTACTCGTACAATAGATTTCATTAAGACAAGGTATGGCAATAAAACTTGACTGCTCAGTTACCTTCTCTCTTCTAAGATTCACAATTATTTCCATAATTTCCCAAATGTTCCAGCAGCCCTTCTTGACCATGAAAGACCATAAGAAAGCTGGCATTTGAATCTCTGTTCCATAATAGGAGCAAATAGCTAAGATAGGAGTTTATAAAGTCTCGACATTTCAATTTATTAATGGTCTATCTTTTCCTATTTTGTTGTCTGGCTGATCATCATTTTTGTTATTAGAGTTTACTTATACCCCACTAATTATTATTAAACTTGTGTCGTTATCTGCTCACAATATGATTACTAAGATATGTTTAAAATATCCATCATTCTGTTGTCTGATGGAGCTTTCATGATGCTTTTGTTGGGAAGCAACTACCACAACTGACAGAAATGAAAATGTATTTTCAAATTTATATTTTTAAAACTTATACTTTAATCAGCAGCCTATCATGGGAAATTAGAGGGAGCCATAAATCAGAGATTACATTTTGCCTTTATTTCCCATTTCAATTTAAAGTAAAAATCGAAAGAATGCATTTTGAAGGGAAAAAAAAAAACGATAAACGGAGTTAATGTAATCACACATCCCGGTTATTAAACCGGCACTGCCTAAGGAGGAAGCAGTGCGGTTTTTGAACTCAGATCCTTAGATAGTCATGGTAGAGAACTAATGTAAATCAGTTTACTTCCAAGGCAGAGAACTAAAGCAATCAGCTTAATTCCAGGGTTTTTTTCTTGCAAATTTGTGGAATTCATGAAGAATGGGAGAGTTAATACCATAAAGCAATAAGATGGATTAATTAGTATGCCAGAATTCCAGAAACTACACATGTCAGCATGGGTCAAATCATTCAAAAAAGTTTTACATTAATTTTAAGAGATTTTGGTTGTTTATTTTAAATATCTATATGGAAATCCTACAATATGAAAATTAATCGAATATTATTGCCATCACACGAACCCTCTCCTGTAATAGTGAAGATTCTTATAAATATTTTAGTAGTATTTACAAAATATCTTCCCATTGTGGCCTCCATTTGTTTGTTCTCTAGACTTCACTACAAGATGCTTCTTCATTAGTAATCAGTGCTTTTGTTAGGGATGTAACCAAGTCCAACTTTCTTTCTCTAAAATGAATGTTACATAGGATACCATCACCTAACATTGATTGAGTTATTTGTCTGATTGCTTTCCACTTCCATTTCAGTGCTCTTCATGCTACTTGCTGTCAGCCACACCTATGATAGCCAACTGTTATCTTCATTTAAGATTAAATAGCATTAGAGGTTGTTCTAGTTTGCTCGCTGCCGGAATGCAACACACCAGAGATGGATTGGCTTTTTAATAAAAGGGGATTTATTTTGTTAGTTCTTCAGAGGAAAGGCAGCTAACTTTCCACTGAGGTTCTTTCTTACGTGGGAAGGCACAGGATGGTCTCTGCTGGCCTTCTCTCCAGGCCCCTGGGTTCCAACAACTTTCCCCGGGGTGACTTCTTTCTGTACCTCCAAAGGCCTGGGCTGAGCTGCGAGTGCTGAGATGACAAATGCCGAGCTGCTTAGGCTGTGCTACATTGTGCTCTCTCATTTAGGCACCAGCCAATTAAGTCAAACGTCATTCATTGCAGTAGGCATGTCTCCTAGCTGACTGTAGATAAATGTGCAACAGATGAGGTTCAGGTACCATTGGCTCATGTCCACAGCAACAGAACTAGGTGCCTTCACCTGGCCAAGTTGACAACTGAATCTAACTACCACAGAAGTCATTCAAAAATCACAGTTGACTTTAGGTATGATCCAGGGCCTAAGATGCTCTGAAAAGCCATTCACTTTGGTAACCTTGGTGAGACAGTTTCAGAGGAGGGGGGAGCTGTAGAAGAAACTCCTTGGTTTAAATCGGTTAAAGAGTGAGAGCTGAGGAGGTAGAAATTTTAATTGCAGATAGCCCTTAAAGAAGCTTGACTGTAAAATGGAGGAAGATTTCTGTGAGGTGGGGTCCAAAGGTGTCCTTTTATAATATGCACTAATTGCATTATAACAAACCAGCCTAGCCTCTTCAAGTTCCAAAATTTTCTAATGTTCCTCAACCAAAGTTTTACCTATTCTAAATTCTGTTTCCTTTGACCTATCAGGTAGCATTTTGCTCCTCTGACAAATTAATCTTTGCTCTGTGGATAATAACAGGTTGCTAGAGTACTATTCCAGGTAACGTAATAATACACTGACAGAACTCTCCAGGAGAATGAAATGAATGCCTCTAATAATGGGTGTAGTGTCAGGGAATGAAATTTGAGAACAACTGGGGTATCTAACATTTTGAGAACGATGTGGCCTATGAAAGCTACAACATCAACAGCCATAATGTGGAGAAAATGTGATGGAAAACTATCAACCATTACAAAAGCTGGACCCAAAGTTCCTTTTATTTATTCCAGGGTTATGTATGGAGATTTCCAAAGGGAACTTTTCTCAGATGACTAGTATTACCTTGGGTTTCTTATAGCTTTGACCTTAACTGTTGACATTAGGAAAAAGAGGGTAGTTTCCTTCAGAGGTTTGCACCATCTGTGCTGAGATAATTCAACTGACAATCCATAGGGACAAACAGCCTCAGAAGATATATCAAGTTCAAAAACTGTAAGCTCCCAAGAGAGACTGCCTAGATTGACCATGGGCTACCAGTGTCTTCTTAGAATGCCTTTGGGATTCACTGCTATGCTTAGCTTTAAACTGACAGTTTTCAGAATGTTTCTCTGAGTTGAGTCTTAAGATATCACAATTCTTAATTTTGTGATATGTATTATTTGGGTTTATTTGGATTATTTGCTAGAAATTGATGCCTTGAAAACATTTTTTATCTTTTTTAAAGCTGCATGACTCTCAGATTTCTATGGAAAAAGTAATAGGGTGTTGGGAAGACACTGCTCTGCTCCTTATAAGCTGCATCATTTCAGGGGAGCCAGTTGATGCTCCTGGGTTCCTAATCAGAATATGATACTGGCTGGACTCATGATCTTCATGGCCCCTGTTTTAATAAGTAATAGTTGGATTAAAGAGAAAAATTAGTCATCTGAGCAGAGGATCTCTGGGGTGTGAAACATCTGGGTATTTTGGATCACCCAAGATTTGAATAAAACTTTTCCCTCTTTATATGCCTGGAATCATAAAATCATACTTCAAAGGATTATTTACATAGTCACAATTCAACTTTTTCTGAAAATAGTACTGGGGCTTCCCACTGAGAGAAGAGATTTGCTCTTCCTTTCAAGTGTTGGACAAAACAAAAGGAAATTTGAGAAACCCTAAGCATTCATCCTTAGTAACCAATTTGCAAAAGTGCCGTGTGGAATCTGTCTCCTGCTGAGGCTCTAATGTCCAATTTCTTCGACAGAGAATTTGCACATGAAGTATGATAATATTTGGCAAGGAAATTAACGTAGTTATAGATGGAACAAATACAGAGTACCTGAAATTAACTACAGAGCAATTACAATGACGTTGTGCACCGTGCAATACTCCATTAAGCAATATTAGATCACCAGCTACTTCTGTGTCTGGCTTTATTGTCAGGAAAAAAACTTACATAGCCTTAGTAGAGTTTTGTGTAATCATCAGGGTTTTACATATGGTAGCATCTCCGGTCTACCTGGGTTCTGAAATTCATAAAGAAACACACACACACCAGTTTAAACCCCAAGGTATTTATTTAATTTTATTTCAAAAGTGCTCTTATTTTGTAACTTATAGACTTATGACTATTGGTCTTTAGATACACAGTGAGAACATATATTTCTTAGGTAAGGATTTTATTAATATATTTAAATGTATATAATTTCATATTCATTTAAATGAAGATTAACTGTATACAATAAACAAAGATTGTGGAGTATCGTATCAAGGGAGAAGATATCACACTATCAAATTCCCTGCCATCACACTGCTTTCAAATGGGACTTTATCCAAATTCTCCTAGGTAATTATCTTTATCCAATTTGAAAATATTTTAGATAAAACAAACTTACCACTTTCTCTATGTCTAATTCCAATAAAAACTTTCTTTTCCAGGCAAAATCCTCTCTCTATACACATGGGTCATGATTGTTTTTTCTGTGGAGGTAGTCAGTACTGATCTATATACACAGCTACAAATGCAATTAAAATGTAGGCTCATAAAGGACTTTGTTCTGTTGCTCACTGTGTTCCAAGCACCTAGAGCATTTCCTCTTACACAAGGGCTGCTCAATAAATATGTTATTAATATTGGGCTAGGATGCCTGTATGCAACACTAGAGGTGGAGGCAGGTGCTGACAGTAGATCCCCCATTGCAAATACATGGCCAAACAATGACCCCCTTGGTTACCAACCCTCCTATTCACTATTAAACATTGTTTAAGTGTGAGGGGAGGCATATCATAAATCTAAAAATAATTCTGCATAGCTTACTAGAATTATAAACCAATGTTCTCACAGACTGTACAAGAAGTTCTGCAACAGGAATTAATTATACAAGTAGAGCTCTATGTTCAACATGAGACAGTGGTCTCCTCCAGTGCACACCATTCTCATGCAACCACCCCATTTGCCACTAGCAGAAATCAAAGCTTATCATTTCACTGATTGATCAGAGTCAAGCTAGTAGTGAGCAATTGCCAGTGACTGGAACCAATGATCTTCCTTCCAAATTCAGGCCTGTTTTATGCTGACATGAAAAATTCACCCCTTTTGACTGAATTTCTAGTCAGTTCCACAAGCCAAGCAGTACACTTAGCATAAAGCATAACAAGAATTAACTGGTTGTTTAACTGGACTGATGGATACTTCCAGGTCCAAATACTTGAAGCAAATGGTCATAGTTCCTGTTCTAAGTAAATAACCATCACTGAATTTACCAAACACTACTGTAAGCATAACATTTTTAAATGGGTAACATAGAGGAATGAAAAATGATCAGCCTCATAAGAAGTAATATACCACCGTCTAAGACCCAGACACCTCACATTCGGCCTGCAAGCGTTTGCAGACATATGTCAAGGGTGGCAAGGATGGATCAGCATTGCCTCTAGTTTGATATCTTCAGTGCCTCAGTAGCTGGATGATTTCCCATCCTTGACTGCTGTCCCATTAAGCTTGCATTTTACTGCCCAGCCATAAACTTGAATGACAGAAAATAAATAGTTAAAAACTAATCAGATGGAAGGCTAGGGCCCAATGTGACCTCATCTGTTTGAAATAGGAAGGCATAAATGGCAACTCGAGGCTAATTTGGAAAAAGCATGAAGTGCTTGTTTTCTGTAGCAAGGAGGAAATAAGGTCTTTATAGCCCCGTGAAAGAAACTTTTAGATTTAAATAAACAACAAGCTCTGGAATGATCCATCCTTGTGCCTGGAAACAATTTAAAAAGGAAGATTCATATTTCCTTTATAAAACATCCAGATTATGTGATTTAGAGCTTAGTTGAGGAGGAAAAACATAATGGAAACTCGGTGTGCATTTGGACAATAATATACAGAGAATCTTGCCTGACTGTTTTAGATTTGCCTTGCTGCATGGTAGGTCCAGCTAATCACTGTACTGCTGATTATAAAACATGACAGAGTATAGTAATGCATTGCTCTCTGTCCAGTATAATAGTGGTTATACCATAACAACCTGTGTTAAAAATAAGCCCTCCCTTTTGATCCTTATGGTCTGCTACAGGCAAAAACATCTGTGCAAAATTAAGATGTAGACTCTTAAGTTTTGCTCCATTCTACCGCTTTCTTTTTTCTAAATGTGTCCCTTTGGTTGTCCAATTCTCTACTCATTGCCAGGACATAAACAACAGGTGTTTATAATTAGAGCCAGCTTCGCTCCTTCCACATTATACCTTGTTGCTTTCCAACATTCATTAATTCAATAAATATTCCTCATCCACTTCCTGAGTACTGAATATTGGCCATGAATGCAATGCACATTTGTTTCTTGGCAAGCTCTTGATTGAATGGCCATAATGTGCATAATGTTTAACGTACCAAGGGAATTAATGAACAGGGGGCAGAAGAGGGACATCTACCCAAGTTGACCATTTAGGGATGTTTAGTAGAGGAGATAACATCTAAATTGAGATCCTAATGGAGAACTGGCATTACTTAGATGAAGAAAGAGATAAACAGAACAGAGTATGATGAGAGAGAGAGAGCATGGACAATCTGAAGAATTTCAAATCATTTCTGGGTATACTGCATGCATATGGAGGAGTCAGAAAGGAACCAGAAGAGTGGCCAAGCAGCTGGATCATGGAGAGCCTTAGGCTTTTACACCCCAATTTGTATTTTACCCTGAAGATTAAGAGATATTACTGATAGATTTAAATAAAGGAGTTACTTATTTTTATTTACATATTAGAAAAGATCATTCCAGAGACAGAATAAAAGGTCATTTAAAGGGACAAAACCAGATACAATCAGTTAAATCTACTACAGTGAGAAAAGAAATGCAGAATGGTAACTCAACAAGGCAGTGACAATGGGAAAGCAGAGAGGTGTTGGGAGACAGAAGAAAGAAATGGATTCAAGGCTACTGAGATAGTCAATAAGAAATTTATTGAATAATTTTAATTACATAACAAGTAAAAATGAGGTGTTTGAGCAAACTCCCAGGCTGGTTGGTTTGTTTCTTTCTTGGGTTGTGCTTTGCTTTTTATTTGTTTTTGTTTTTGCTTTGGCATGTGCAGGCTCCAGGTTTTTTTTGTTTTTTTTTTTTTGTTTTTGTGCTTTGTTTTTATAATCAGTGTGTTAGGTGTAGTGCCATTCACAATGATGTATGGATTATCAGAGAAGCAGCAGGCTTGCAGTGGGTGGGGAAGAAAAGAGGAATTTTGCATAGGACCCACAGCTTGCCTTTAGTCACTGTTTCAAAATAAAGAAGTTTGGAGATTCCAGTTTCAAAGTCATCAATGATATGTAGTATTCAAAGGAGGGGAAGTAACAGAAAAAAAGACAGAGACAGGAAGCTTTGGGGATCAGGGACGAGACCAGGGAGAAAATATCTAAGAAAGAAAGTGAGAAAATTAACCTTAAATGAAGAACAGGGAAGAACAATGACACAAACGCAATGACAAAGAAAAGGTTTCGAGAATGGCAGAATGGTTCCTGCTACAGGTGGTAGATTGAACACGTGCAGACATTTTCAGTCCTCTGCCAATCCTACAAAATCAACAGTAAGTGGATGTTTTCAGGGGGGAAAATCTACAGGGTAAAGTAAACAGAAGAGAAGACATGCACAATAAAAGTTGAGAAGCTGGAAAGCAGTTCCTAACTTAGCAGTAACGGAAACTGATAAATAAACTGATTTATGACACAGAATCACCAAATGACTCTGTTTATTGATGGGGCTAGAGATAGGGCTTAATTAGGAGGATAACTGGATAGTCTGTGTTAAAATAAATTTTAATAGTACATGTGCTACCCTTTACCCTTCTTGCATTGAGAAAAAGGTTGATTTGGGGAAGGGCAGAATAGCAACTCTAACAGGGACACAAGGCTCGCTTGAGTGAGGTGGGACCATACTCTAAGGAGAGGAATTAAATGAACATTGTAATCCTGTGTGTTGCAGCCCTTAGCCCTCTTTTCCACTCAGCTCCCAGAAATTTGGTGGCCAGATCAGAAAATTGGAGTCAGTGTTTCCAGAAGAAAATGAGCAGCCCGAAAGAAAGTAATGCCTAAATATTTTCATATAAAAACTTTTCAGCCAAATCACCATTTTATGAAGCTTATGATTGAGAGACCTTACCTATCATTCAGAATTTCTTATTAACTGTTTGGTTCCCCACTCTTAAATCTGAGAAGATGGCGTCAGATCACCTCATGTTGGAGGAAAGCCTTTTAAGGTAAAATCTAGAAGACAAAACAAATGGAAATGGGGAAGAAAATTTAAGACACAAATCCTTCATTGTTGTCCTCAGAAAGAGGAAACAATACTGTATCCATGAAATAAGAAAAAAGATACTGTTATAAAAGGAATATTTAAAGAACCAAAACAATCAGTTTGTAGAAAGAAAATAAAAAACAAACAAAACACAAATGACACATAAAGGATCAGGAATTAAAATTACTCCTGCTCCATGAGACTTTCTAGCAACATTTGAACTTTGAAAACAGTGAAACAATGTCTTAAAAAGTCTGAGTGTGAATTCCAATAAAATCCATATCTAGCCTAAAATTAATTAAGGGTGATATCCAGATTTTAAGATCTTATTTTCCTCCATGCACCTTTTTTAGTTAACTCTGGGAAAATATTCTCCATCAAATGAAGGGGTATAACAATGTAGAGGAAGACCTGATGCATAGAAAAGGAGGGCTTCACCTCCAAAGGAAGGTGAAGGAAATTCCTCAGAGTGGTGCTGAAAGGATATTCCAGGATGACAACTGTATACCAGGGTTGGAAACCAACCACTCAGATTGGAACAGGTCAGAAGTTATTAGGAAACATTTCTATAGGGAGATAGATTTGGTAGACTACCTGATATATCTATATGACTATATAATATAGTAATATAATGAGAGAATGAGGATAATTGGAGGAGAGGTTAGTGTTGCTAAAAATACAGAAACAAAAACAAAGACCCAGGTATTTATTAACTCCAGAATTAATAAAAGCTGAGGAATCACATGGCTCGATTTAGATTAAAATCCAACACTCCAATCAAATTATGTTATAAGGATATGGGGAAAATGATTGATCAGACAATATGTATGTGCATAGGGAAGAGGAGATTAAAAAAGCTAGATCCTCACTTTCCAGAGTGGGATGTCAAGAGAAAATGCCTAACACAGGAAAATCAGGAAGTAGCAATATAAGCATAGTTTGTTGTAATGTGAAAGGTTAACACTGAAAGAATAACAAAAGGTTTGAAAGTGTTTACAAATAAGAAGGGAAAGTTTAGCAGAAGAAATGGGGGAGTGGTATGGAGGTAGTGAGAGGCAGGAGATTGTTGTTTTTGTAGCTTTAGTAAGTATAAATTTCAAGCTAGAACCTAGGCACCTAGAGGATAGAGGTTTTGTCTATATGTTCCGTCATGTATGGCCAGCATCTAGACCACAGCCTAGCACACAGTGGCTACATAAGAAATATTCACTGATGAGATGCCAACATTAGCCATGGAGAATTAGGAAGTTACTATTATAGAGATAATTCCAGAAATAAAAATTAATAGTATTTGCAATTTCAATGTCACCTTAGAGAAAGATCTCTCAGGTCAGTAACACAGTAGAAATTGAACATTAAACCATAAATGAGGGAGGGCCATGGTGGCTCAGCGGCAGAGTTCTCACCTGCCATGCCAGAGACCCCTGGTTCGATTCCCAGTGCCTGCCCACTCAAAAACAACAATGACAACAAAGAAACCGTAAATGAAAATTAAGAACATCACATTAAGTTATATATATATCACACAGCCTGATTATATGTTTTCTACCTATATCTGAGCTGTTCTGATTCTTTTAATAACTTGATAGTTCTATTCTTTGGCTTCAAAAATATCTATCTTTAAACATGATATTTCTCATGGGTAGTAGGAGATGGGGTGGGGGTGGGGCAAAATGTTTTCTTTACTCCTTGGAAAAATGGAAATCCTTAGATAATTAAAAATGAGAATAAACTTTCTCTATGGCTAATGTTCTGTGTCATTCTTTACTGTCAGGTGTGGCCTATCCTGGGAAAGTGGAGTTTAAAGCTGTGAGTGGAATGGCTCAAAGGGTCTGGATTTTCCACTACTGCTTTCACAGCTAGCAAGACTTTTAAAAATCTAGGTCTCTAAATGTCACAAGAATTGACCTTTAATCATCTTAATGCATGTGATAGAAGCTAATTTTCACAAAATATTGTTATGTAGTAACAGAGAATTAAATATACCCGTAAAAGACCATAAGAGCATAATGCTGCCACTTAAACAATGTACTTCCCAGTGCATTCACTGTTACTTATTAGAGAAAACATGCAGTGAAATAAATATGGATCTCTAAATAAATGAACAGGAAAGACGCATTTCTCAAAACTACCTGAGGACATGTTTTCCAGTGTTATTTACCAACTTTACAAGATTCGGTTATAATGTTATTCAAGGTGTGGTGTTTTTTCCCTCTCCTCTTGTGATTACTTTTCTCACAAGTGGTGGAGACCAGGGAGAGCCAAGAGGCATGCAATTGAAAACAAAGTTAATATAAGATCTCGTTCCTCCTCCCTCATCCTAGATGCTCCCTTTCCCTCTACTCCCCTAAAAGGTGGTACGTTATATGAAGAATCTTTCTTCACAAATTAGTATATTTTCTTTCCCAAACGATTTCTTACACAGTTCAAATAATGCTTGATTTCAAAATGCATTATGAGTATTTGGTTATGTGGAAAGCATCTGAGCTAGGAGTCAGAGACCTAAGTTATATACAATCTCGGTTATTCTAGTGAGAGCTGTTTTAGTCATCTCACTTCTCTGAGAACAAATTTTTAAACCACTGGTCACAGTATTGAAATCTTAAATGGGTTGGGAGGACCTTTCCAGCTTAAAATGTTGTGATTTTAATATTTCAGTGACTAATTGAATTGACTTTTTTTTTTTTTTTTACGTGTGTGATTTGACCTTCAGACATCTGTTGATGTTTTAGGAGGTACACAGGTTAAGGGATCCCCTTGCAAAAAGCATCTCCTTCCCAAGTGTCATTCTGATGATGACAACATTTGAGAAGAATCCATTGGCATAAAGACTTTTTTCCTCTCTCTTTCAATGCTCTTCTCAAATGCAAATAGCAGAGTCATGCAGTGCGTTGCATCTTTAGAACTCTGTCATGATAAAATTGATTAGATCACTCGATTCACCATGAGAAAAAGGACAGGAAAAAAAATACGATAAGAATATTTAAGGTGGGGATGAACAAAAGGTGGCATCAGTAATTGTATCTATTCTTGCTCATTTTTCCTGAAGCTATCTGTAATTGTAATATAAGTATCTGGCTTTCCAATTGTGTTCTTTTTGCAAGCTCCCAAAATGTGTCATTAAACTAATCTGCAGCTACATGAAATCAACATGTTGAATAAGGACTGTAAAAATGGTATCAACCAAAAGATTTGCCCACATTCCATTAAGTATCTCAATGTTTCCACATATTCAAATGTTTGTTATTTGTGGCGCAATAACCAAAACATCAATGACAGCACAATACCTCTTACTAATGCTTTGCAATATGTGACATAATGTTCTCTTGCTTATGTACTAAACAATGCTGGAGAGTTGACTGGTGTATTATTTACTTATTTTTAGCAAAGAAGGCAACTAGGGGCTTTAGGAAGAATAACTTAGCGTACCGAAGTATGACAGCCAAAAATCCTAAAACCCAAGACTGTATTCATTGCCCTTTGCCTCAAGAGACAAGAATGACATGGGCAAGCAAAAGCTACAGAGCAAAGAAAGTAAAATATGGGCAGAACGAGAAATACTAAAAGAAAATGAAGTAAAGAGGCTGCAGACACCATTCTAGAGATAGCTGAGAGGAAGAAAAGCTATTCGCAGAAGTAATGACATGCTTTAGGTGATTACTATCAAGGGTGCCAGACACACTGAGAGGCCAACTTCTCTGATTCTGAAGTTTTCTGCCTGCTTGGATCTGGACTGTGTGACTTTACTTCTCCACCAGAGGCTGCATGTGCACATCAGTCTGTGCCTGAGAATAGGTGTGATTCCATGTGTTCAAATATTTGTTATTCATGGTGCAGTAACCAAGACAGCTGGTTCTTAACCAAGAGGGGTGAGCCCTCTTCACCCCCCTCACTACTGTTTCCTCTACAGATTTCCCGAACTGTGGACTGGTGTGCAAAATTACATCATCAGAACTTCAGCTTAGCATTTTGGTGCCTGAGAGAATTCACATCCCACAGTGAAGAGATGTTTTCCCAGTTCTCAGGACACACAACACTGTGACCAGGGGGACCCGGTTAGAAGTCAGGGCAGAGGGCCTGGGACATGACATATGGGGAACAGTCACACGGTGTCACGACGGCAAGGCCTCAGAAACACAAGACTGATTCTTAGTCCCGAACACACATGAATAAAAATAGAGCATTTCACCAAAATTACTTTTTCAGTTAAAATTAGAAATCTTCAAGAGTTTCAACAAGGCAAAAGAGAACAAGGTTTCTTCTGCTGTAAAGATTCCTATTTCAGTCACATACAAATATCAGTTGTGTTTATGTAAAACAGTTTGACTAAAATATGGATCCTCAACAAATCTGCAAGTATAAATACGAAGACAAAAAAAAAAAAAAAAGAAAACTTCTTTTACATAGACCTCAATTAAATTACAATATTAAGCAGGCTGCAGCAGGAGTCCATTAAAGATTTAGTTACCTTCTGTGGCAAACATTAAGAAGCTATTACTCAAATTCTATTTAAACTGTTAAAAGGAATTAAAATGTATAAGAAATACCAATACATATCATAAGCTAATTTTCTAAGAAAAGCTTAGCAGCTGATAGATTGTTTAAGCCTGTCCAAGGTTTTAGTCTCATACTCAATAATTCAGAGCCGAGAGCTAGGTTATGTTGATTCGTAATTTGCTCCCGTCCATCTCTCAGTGGAATGGTGATGGAGAATCGGGCCTTGTTGCCCGTTCTGCATCGGAAGTTGTGCTCTCCAACTTAAACTCAGCAGTTATCAGCAAGTAAGTGACTGTCTTCTTCCAGGGCCTACAGATCACTCACCCTCGAGGTTTCTGATTCCCAATTCACTACTTCACACTGTCATGCAGCACTTTCTGCTTCAAAACCATTGCTAAGAACAGAGAAGTTAGTATTTCCCTTTTTTTTTAGCTTAGAAAATTTGTGCTCCCCCTCCTTCCTGAAATGAATTACTTTTAAGGATGGAGGGTTCCTTCTTTTTAGTTTTATTTCTGTTGTATGCTTGCTTTAAAAAGTTTGCAACATCTGCTTTCATCATCTTGAGAGTGCTTTCTGTTCAGCAAAAGAAAAATACTATTTTTTTCCTCCTTAGTGTGCTTACACCATTTTTCTCTAATCAAAAGATTGTCAAGTAGCTGTTATCCAGTTAGGTGGATAACAAAAGAAAATAATTTACTAGACCTGTGTAAAATGAAACTATGCAAAATAAAAAAGGGGAATTATTATTTAGAATTAAAGTGTCCTTTAATTTGCCTTTTGTGTTTTCACTCATAAGAATTACTCTCACTCTCATAATTAGTCAGTAATTATTTATTGAGTACCATCTATTATGTGAATCAGCTTTGCTTTACTTACAGGGGATAATTTAATAGTATGAATTGTGCTATGAACATTAAATGTAATGGTTTCAACGATAGGAATATTTCCTCCATTGGAAAGCTTTAAGTTTCATTCAGGAGATAAAAAGAGGGAGCGGGGGTGGGGGAGAGAGAGAGAGGGAGGGAGAAAGGAAGAGAAAGATTACATTTCAATGATAAAAAAATAAACTGGGCATAATGGACATGCTACTGCCCAGCAATGCTCTGATATTTTTTATTATTAGAGAAGTTGTAGCTTAAGAGAAAAATCACACAGAAGAAACAGAGTTTCCATATAGCCACCATTACACACAGTTTTACTGATTATTAACTTTGAATTAACATGGCACCTTTTTTACAATTGGTGAAGCAAAATTATAATTATACTATGAACTATAGGTTATACATAGTTTGCATTAGGGTTCACTGTTGTACAGTCCCATGGTTGTTTTGTTGTTGTTGTTATATTCTAGTAACATATATACAATGTAAAATTTCCCTTTTTACCACATTCACATATATAAGTGTTGTTCATTACATTCACAATATTGTGCTACCATTGTGCATTATCAAAAGTTTTCTGTCATCCCAAACAGAAACTCTGTACCAATTTAGCCCTAAACCACCATTCCCAACCCCCACTGTGGCCCCTGGTAAGTGTATTCTAGTTTCTGTCCCTATGGATTTGCTTATTCTAATTATTTCGTATCTGTGAGCTCTCACAACATTTGTCCTTTTGTGTATGGCTTATTTTATTCAACATTATGTCTTCAAGGTTCATTCACATTGTCACATGTATATCAGAACTTCATTATTTTTACAGCTGAATAATATACCATTGAGTGCATATACCACTTTTTATTTATTCATCCATTGGTCAATACACACTTGGGTTATGACCATCTTTGGCAATTGTGAATAATGCCTCTATGAACATAGGTGTGCAAATATCTGTTTGAACCCCTGCTTTCAAATCTTTTGGGTATATTTATATCTAGAAGTGGGTTTGTTAGGTCATATGGTAATTCTATACTTACATTTCTGAGAAAGCCCTGATCTGTTTTCCACAGAGATTCTGCCATTTTTCATTTCCACCAGCAATGGACAAGTGTTCCTATTTCTCTACATTCTTCCCCACACTTGTTTTTTGTTTTGTTTTAATAGTAGTCATTCTAGTGGGTGTGAAGTGGTATCTCATTGTGGTTTTGATTTATATTTCCCTAATGGCTAATAATATTCAGCATCTTTACTTCATGTGCTTTTTGGCCATTTGAATATCTTCTTTGGAGAAATGTGTATTTGCATCTTTTGCTCAATTATAAATTCGGCTGTTTGTTTTTTTCTGTTGTTGTTATTAAGTTCTAGGATTTCTTCATATATTCTGAATATTAAACACTTATCAGATGTATAGTTCCCAAATATTTTCTCCCATTAAGTAGGTTATCTTTTTAATTTCATGGTCAAGTCCTTTTGTGCACAGAAGTTTTACTTTTGATGAAGTTTCATTTATCTATTTTCTTCTTTTGTTGTCCATGCTTTTGATGTAAGGTCTGAGAAACCGTTGCTTAATAAAAGGTGCTGCAATGCTTCCCTATGTTTCCTTCTAGAAGTTTTATAGTTTTGTTTCTTGTAATTGGGTCTTTGGTCCATTTTGGGTAATTTTGTATATAGTATGTGGTAGGGGTCTGCTTCAGTTTGCTAAAGCCACCAGAATGCAGTATACCAGAAATGAGTTGGCTTTTGCAACAGGGATTTATTAGTTTACAAATTTACTGTTCTAAGGCCATGAAAATGTTCAAGTTAAGGCATCAGAGAAGGAAGATACCTTCTCTGAGGAAAGGCTGCTTGCATCTGGGGTTCCTCTGTCATATGGGAAAGCACATGGCTAGGAATCTGCTGGTCTTTCACTCCCTATTCCGTTGTTTTCAGCTTCTAATTCCAGTGACTTTCTCTCTGTGTCCTGTAGATCTTCTCTTGGTGTCTCTGGGGCATTTCTCTCTCTGAGCTCACTCTCATTGTTTCTGCCTTTTATCCTTTCATAAAGGACTCCAGTAAAACATTAAGACCCACCTTGAATTCAGTGGGTCACATCTTTTTTTTTTTTTGGCATGGGTAGGCACTGGGAATTGTTCACATCCAATTGAAACAACCTAACCAAAAAGTCCTGCCCACAATAGGTCTGCACCCATGTTTTAGTATGCCAAAGCTGCCAGAATTCAACACACCAGAAATGGATCAGCTTTTAACCAAAGGAGATTTATTTAGTTAAAAATTTATAGTTCTTCAGAGGAAAGACAGCTAACTTTAATCTAAGGTTCTCTGTTACATGGGAAGGCACACAGCCATGTCTGATGGCCTTCTCTCCTGGCTTCGGGGTCCAAGGGCCTTCCCTGGGGTGATTCCTTTCTGCATCTCTAAACAGTTGGGCTGAGCTGTGACTGCTGAGATGATGTATACTGAGCTTCTTGGGTTGTGCTGGGTTGAGCTCTCTTCTGATCTCTCTCTCTTTTAAGCCTCCAGCTAATTAAACTAAACATCACTCATTGTCGAAGGCACTCCCCTTTTCACATTGGAATTTCACATGCTAATGATTCAAGTCTACAGCATGAGAACTCAGCACCATTAACCTGGCCAAGTTGACACCTGAGCCTAACTACCACAACCCATAAGACTGGATTAAAGGAACATGGCCTTTTCTGGTACATAACAGCTCCAAACTACCACAGGGTCCACTTCCATGCTTTTGGATATGGACAGCCTGTTTTCCTAGCAGCATTTGTTGAAGAAACTATTATTTCCCCATGAGTAGACTTGACCTCCTTGCAGAAATCATTTTGTTGTATATTTGAGGACTTATTTCTGAACTCAATTCGATTCATTAGTCTATATGTCTGTTCTTATGCCAGTACGATGCTGTTTTGTTTACTGTAGATTTAAAATGTTTTAAAATCAGGAGGTGTGAGTCCTCTACCTTTGTTCTTTTTCAAGATGTTTTTGGCCACTGGGACTCTTAGCCTTCCTTATGGATTTGATGATTGGCTTTTCCATTTCCTCAAAAAAGGCTATTGGAATTTTGATCAAGGTTGTATTGAATCTGTTCATTGCTTTGAGTAGACTTGACATCTTAACAGTATTTAGTCCCCCAGTTCATGTGTCCATGAACAGAAAATGTGCTTCCAATGATTTAGGTCATCTTTGGTTTCTTTTATACATTGTTTTCCATATACAAGGGCTTTACATTCTTGGTTGTGTTTATTATAAATATATTACAAATAGAATTTTTTTCTTGATTTCTTCTTCAGATTATTCATTGCTAATGTATAAAAGCAGTATGAATTTTCGTGTGTTTATCTTGTATCCTGCCACTTACTGATTTCATTTATTAGCTCTGGTAGCTTTGTTGTAGATTTTTCAGGATTTTTCTATATAAAGGACCATGTCATCTGCAAATAGGGAAAGTTTCATTTTTTCCTTTCCAACATAGATACCTTTTCTTTCTTTCTTTTGCCTAATTCCTCTGGCTAGAATTTACAGTAAAGGATTGAATAACAGTGGTAACAGGGGGCAGCTTTATCTTATTCTTCATATTAGTGGGAAAGTTTTCAGTATTTCACCAGTATAATGTTAGCTATGGATTTTTCATATATACCTTCTGATTTCTTTTAATAAAACTGTCCCTTTGGTTCCCATCGGGGAAAGACACATTATTGCTTTTTGCCATGTGGAGTCAGCTTGGGGATTGGATATGACCAGTTAAGCACAAGAAGCAAAGTCCGTCATTCTGACCACAGCTGTGGTTCCCAAACTGTGAGCCATAGGATCTGGGAAATTTTCAAGAGGAACAGCATTAAGTCACATCTTTTGGACACCATAACACAACAGATGGAACTGCAGCTTTCCACAACATCACATATTTGTGAAACTGGCTTTTCAGCATTTATTGTGATATTAAAAACAAAACAAAAAACCAAGCACTAAGTGCAAATCAATATGAGATAGTCTGAATCTAATATTTGAGTTGTATGATACCCAATAAGCAGGAAATCCTGCTAGTAATTACTTGTGATTATTTAAGTATAAAAATTTAAATAATTTTCTTTCAATTTACATGTACTGTGTTTTCAAATGGCTACTACATTTTTTTTTTTTTAACATGGGCAGGCACCGGGAATCGAACCCAGGTCCTCAGGCACAGCAGGCAAGCGTTCTTGCCTGCTGAGCCACTGTGGCCCTACTACATTTTAATTAGCAGTACATAATGCTAATTAAATTGATTGGATCTAACTACTTAACAAAGAGAACTGTTAAGTGTATTTACTTTGGCCTGGCACGCCATGAAAAAATTGAGACACAAGTGAATAGAATTGTTTGGAATCCCCTCGACAAAAGTGATTGATTCAGGATGGGCACAGAATGCACATCTAGCCAGTGAGTTCTAAGTCCTCTATTTAAGGGTTGTAGGGGGAAGTTCTTTTCCCTCTGGCAGAAATTTTGTGATGTGAGGGGGAGGTCTGACAGTGCTTAGGGTCACAACATGAACCTTGAAGATGAAGCCAACAATAGATCACAAGGAAGAAGAAAACAAATCAGGATCTTGGTGACATTTGAGCAACTGAAACAATACATGACTGAATCCCAGTTCTGTCTCTGGACCTTTAAGCTTTATGAGCTAACAAAATTCCCTCTATTATCTTAGATATATTGAGTCTATATTTTAGCTATATTTTATGTCACTTACTACTAGAATAATTTAGAATGATAAATTGATAGAACAAAGTCAAGTCCTGTATATTTTGTTTAGTTAATATAAAAAATGTATATATGGAAAATCACTTAAAAAATTTTTTTTTGTATGCTGGGTCACATTTCAGTATTTTTCCGTGTGAGTATCCCATTACTGCAGCATCATTTATTGAATTTTTGTTTGTTGTTTGTTTGTTTTGCTTGTTTGTTTTTGGGGAAGTGCATGGACTAAGAATCGAACCCGGGTTCCCCACATGGCAAACAAAAATTCTACCACTGAACTACCTTTGCACCCCCTTCATTTTTTTAAAGCTCTATGATGAGAAACAATGTCGATGGCTCTGCGTGTTCGTTTTCTTCCCCCTTTTGATTGTGTAGCAGGAGGTAGTTCCCTGAAAGGAGCAAGTCTATGGGACAAGGCCTTGGACAACATCCATTTCCTGGTGCATAGGCTGTCCTCCAGGGCCTGATGTATGCACTCCTTAACATGGTTCGGGGTCCCAGATTCCTTGATATTTCCCTTGTTACTTAGATAAACTGCCACTTAGCAACTCTTGAAGCAGACGTGTAAATATGTTGCTTGGTAAAGAGGTGGAGTTTACTCTCCATTGCATGTTCAGCCTCTTGGACAAAGCAGGCCCAGTTCTTCTATATATTTTTGCCCATCATATACACCTGACAGGCTTAGGCTGTGGAATATTGAGGTTGGGGAATGCATTTGCTCTTCTACTTCTCTGCTTATAAGTTTTCCCCCAATGGTATGTGTTCATGACACACTATTATCTACAGATAGAAATAACATCTGGCTTAAAACCTAAAGTAGTTTGGTATGGATTCCTTGTGTGCTCAGGTAATACTTTATTTGGTATAAATCAGACGATCCACCAAAAACCAGATGATCTGGTTTTATTTTGGCATCATATAATACAAAATATAATTAATTAACTAATCAGCTAATATATGTACATATATCTCCACATCATGTATATGTATTTGTACTTCAAAGAGTTTAAATATAATTTAAAATAAACTTTCCCAGATGAAATAGCATCAGACAAGAAATAACTAGAAAATATTAACCACTAAAATGTGTGTTTATTAGTATAACTGAGTTAAGAAGGGTTAGGGAATGAATATGAGCTTGAGCAATCATTGAAGGTTTAATCTGAGGAGCTTTTACAAACATCAGTTAAATCATAATCTCCCATCATGAGATAGTTATTTTAAGAGTGGTCCATTGTCTGATGTAGGTCACTGCAATTCGAATGTAGACCATAACAATAGCTAAGAGGTCTGCATTCCATATAATAACAATAATAATAGTAGACTTCTTTCAGTTGATGGGAAAGTTAATCCTTTAGGGTGAAATGCTTAATCTTTTGGAGCAAACTTACATTTTTCAGGACTTAAGTAGTTGTTTGTGTACCATAAATCTATTAAGTAATATATAGGAAAAACAAATGGAATTGAAATTCACTGGTGTTAAAACTTAAATCTAAATGTTCTCATTTTTGAGTTTATTTTGGACAGGGTTGCCAACATGCACGTTAACATAGGGAACATTTTACAAGGAATATAGGAGGTATCCTTGCTTCTCCACTGCCCATTACTTCCTCGTGTATGGGATCCTCACTAGTGACACTTTAAAAATGAGTCTGCAGTGAAAGGGAGGTATAAGGGGTATGGAATGTATGATTTTTTCTGTTTTCTTTTTCTTTCTTTTTCTGTATTGATGCAAATGTTCTAAGAAATGATCACGATGATGAATATACCAAAAAAAAAAGAGTCTGTTTCTAAAGTGTTTGATACTCTTTATTGTGTTTTTCATAATTAATAAATAACAAAACCAATACTAGAAAAAGAAGATTTATTTATATGAGAACATTCTTCAGAAGATCAGCTATGTAAACCTCAGCTGATTATGTTGTTAAGAAAAATTCTGATTATGCGTATTTGCTATATATATAAATTTGAATCAGATGACAAGAAAATGGTTCAGGTAGAAATAATATTTTCTAATGCTCAGTTATGTATTGAAGCAAGTAGTCCTTGAGCCATTATCATTCAAGAAACCCGAACTGAAAGAGTATCATTTGGAAGAGAAAGTAAATCTGTTCTGGAACTTGAACTAAAGGAACCTTTTGCATGCAAACATGTTTGGGGCTTCACTGGGGGAGTAATTCACCAATTAGAGCTTCCAGCAATGTAATGGACTGTCCAGCAAAAAAGTGAGAGTCTCTTCAATCCAAATGTACAAGCCAGGGCTGAACTAACATCAGTAACATATGTTTTATAATGGAATTATTGAATTGGGAGAAGAAAGCCAGAAAAAGATGGTCAGTAAGTACCCTCATTCTATGATGATTCTATAATAATTCCAGTTTCCAGTAGAATATTACAATAATAAGTAAAATTGTGGAACCTTCACACATGGTAATTTCTAAGTCATTTGTCAGCCTGTACTCTTCAGTCTTTGGCTTTGATGTTAACAAACATGGATTATTTCTTCCTGAATCCTGTATGTATTCCATCTCCATATAGTTCAGCATAATTTTAATTTAATATAGAGTAGAAGTTAAAAGTTTCCATAATACACACTCTGGTGCCTAGCAAATAATAAGCACTCAATACATCTTTTGGAATGAAAGAATATGTGAAATAAAACATATGCCTGTTGTATCTACCACTAACTGTCCTTAAGACCTTATGAAAATTACCTTGTCAGTTTCAGTTTATTTTCATTGAGATTTAAAAAGTAGAACCTTGCCCTTTACCTACCTCAGATGTCCAGCATATAATTAGCTATTAATATTAATAAGTTATTGAGTATGGGCATGGAAACAAAGGGGACAATTCTGAGAGATCTTATTGAAAAAAAAAATGTTGATTTTGACTTACCTTGTGAAAAGAATACACAAAGTAAGACGGTGATTCTCAGTCTCAGCTGCACATTGAAATCATCTTTGTAGTTTTAGCAGCTACTAATGACTGGGCCCCACCACCAAGGTATTGTGATTTAATTGACCTGGGAGTCCAGAGATTTAACAACTTTCAGGTGATTATAATGGTCAGGCCTTGTGAGAACCATGGGGCACCATGGATGATCCCATGAGGTAGTAAGCATCAGAACGTAGAGAGAGCTGATGTAGAAAAGCTAAGTGAAGGTCCATGGATGCTTGGAGAGGAAACCACTGGAATCACAAGCACAAAGCAGCAAATCAGGAGCCAGGATCTCAGTTGCCAGCCACATGCCTTCCCATCTGACAGAGAAATTCCAGATGCCATTTGGCTTTTCTTTGGAGTCAAGGTATCTTTTTCTGGATGTCTTAGTTTGGACATTTTATGGGCTTACAACTGTAGGCTTTTAACTTAATAAATCCCCTTTATAAAAGCAAATCCATTTCTGGAATATTACATTCCAGAAGCATTAGCAAACTGGAACAGATGGTGAGCTCAAACTAAGGTGGTTTCCTTTTGCTGATGTGTATGGAGGTCCTTAACAAGTAAACTATCTTTTAACACTTAATGGGAAACTGGGAGGTGTTGAGCCTGTAGATTGAACTCACTAAAACTTTTAACAAGGCAGGAATGTGAAAGCAGTATAGACAGCCTCAGTGAAAAGGAATCACAATTACTAGTCTTTTTTGTAATGCATAGATACCATAGTAGATGGACTGGTATGGTGGAAATAGCAAAAATTCCCCTAAAGTGACCAAGAATTTCAGTATGAGTGAGTATCTTTGACAAGTGTCAGACTTACTAAATAAAGGACTTTAATTCCCTTCCTGTGCTTTACTCATTTTGTAATAGGATCCAGACTCTGGCTATTTCCTGTGAAAATACAGATACAGTAGCCCTAGTTTCCTTTCAGGTATACCAGAGTATAGAACAGGCAGTGGAAGTGCCAATTACTCTATTAATGATGACAACAGCAGAAAGAATTGAGTAATTAAATAACTATTTTACACAGGGGTTTCATGGGGATTTGTAATTTATAAAACTTCTTTCAATTATTCAGGGGCATGATGTGGAAAACAATGAAATTGAAAAGCAAATTGAAAGTCTCATTAATATTGTAGACACCTCAGTTGTTGATATCAGATTCTTCTTTGATGGTTTTCAAATAAGAGGGAGACAGGCCTAACGATCAGCAGGCAGCCATGATTGATTGATAAAAAAAGTGGTTATTTACTGTGTTCTGGTTCAGGAAGTTATTGAAAAGACTGATTGATTCTGTTTAACAGTGCCACCTTCATATAGTTTTTCTCCATTTTCTTAAGTAGTCTTGGTATTTGATTTGTGAGTAGAGTTGTTAGTACCCCAGATCAACTCCTCATATTTTGTGACTGTTAATTCCTTTTTATGGAACTAGTATCTGATTTAATTAGTGTATCTTCCATCTCCCATTTCATAGATATCAATTATTTATTTCTTCACTCTAATTCATTTAGATTTATTTTTGAAGTATAGGTCCTGCTATACCCATTCAAAAGGATTACATAGAGTTTTTTGTAATGTGAGCTGAGATTGGAAATCAGACATATTCAAATTTTATGTACTGGGAAAGTAACTCTCTTAGCCTAGTTGAAAAAAGGTTTAGAAGTAGAGAAGGTTCTAAGGAGTACCCTAGGAGTTAAGTAAGGGGAAGAATTGAAGAGTACATTTCCTCGAATTTACAAGGGACCATGTTTGGTTTCTGTATTTAATTTGGAAGATACTTACTATATGTAATATATATATAGTATATATATATATATATATATATATATATATATATATATATATATATATATTATAACATTTTACTGAAGCCCGATGAAATGAATATAAGACTCTTAATCTAAATTGTCATAGTTTACTTCTACCATTATTTTCCCATTAAATAAGCCTGATTCTCCTTTTGACATTTTTAGAAAAGAGAAGAAAATTATCTCTTTATACCTCAACTGATTTCTCCAGTTCAGCTAAAGAAAAAAAATCTGGTGGCTTAAAACAACAGAAATTTATTCTCACAGTTCTGGAGCCTAGAATTCTGAAATAAAATTGTCATCATGGCCATGATCTTTTTGAAGGTTCTAGGAAAGAATCCTTCTTTGCCTCTTCCTAACTTCTGATATTCACAGGCATACCTTGGCTTATAACAGCATAACTCCAATTTCTGCCTCTGTCTTCTCTGACTTCTACCTTTGTATCTTCATACACCATTCTCCTCTGTCTTTTCTCATCTTTAAATGAGAATATCAGTCATATTGGATTAAGGGCACCCTCCTCCAGTATAATCACATCTCAACTAATTATATCTTCAACCATCCTATTTCCAAATAAGATCACATTCTGAAGTAGTGGAGGTTAGCACTTCAACATATCTTTGGGTGACTCAATTCAATCCATAACAATTCCCCTGATTTTGACAAACTGAGGGGTAATTTGAATTCTTCCCCCACTGCCTATGCTTATGGACAGCCTTGGATTGAGGCTTTACACTCTAGGTTATTGAGTCTACAATGGGCTGATAGATGCCCCAAGACCACATGGGATTTCGGTTAATGATCCTGAAACTTCTCTTGTCTAAAACCACTGTGAAGGATTTTTATTTAGTGTTTAAATACAGATCGAGTTTCCTACTCCAGAGTCTGATTCAACACATGGGGAAATGCACCTAGGAATTTGCATTTTAAACAAGTACCCTTGGGAATTCTGAAGGAGTATTTGTGAGAAGTCTCTCTCTCTCTGGCACCAAATCAAAACAAGTATGTTTTTTAAAAAGTGTCCTTTTGAATGATGTGAAGTCCAAAATACACACATTCACACACACACACAAATGTCAAAAGGAGAAATTTCTGATACACTAAGTACACTTCTCTGAACATTTTCATCTGTCACGAAGCATTTATTCCATTGGCATATCAACACAGTAAATTCTGAGATTCCTGCCTAGAGGAAAATCACAAACTATAAATGTTATTCTAAAATTACTTGATGTGAGTCTTCTGCTCAATTCATTGGATCAAAGTACTTCATCTTTTTGATGTATCTGTCCTTAAAAAGAGATAGGAAACAGATAAACAGGAAGCATGTGAATTCAAATTTGGTTCCTTTGTGAGGACTTAATGTCTGTAAATAGTAATAGATTATTCAGTGTGTATTTTATACAGCCTAGCAGTATGCACAACCTAATAGTTGTTGTTAAAAATATAAGAATTAGGGCCATGCAACAGTGGCTCAGTGGCAGAATTCTCACCTGCCGTGCCAGAGATCCAGGTTCGATTCCCGGAGACTGCCCATGAAATAATAATAATAATAATAATAATAATAATAATAATAATTTTATATATATATATATATATATATTCATATATATATATATATGTTAGGAAATTTATCCTCTCATAAGTTTCATAATTTTATTAGGGAAGTTAGAGGTACCCAAAAGAGAGAGTTAAATTATAATGAAAAGTGATACCCACTGAGGAGGCTGAATCAATCATGTTGATAAGCACACTTTTGGATTCAGACAGTTTGAATATTGGGCTGTTAAGTAAAGTGCGTGGTGCATAGTACACCATAAAGGACATGGAGAAATAGAGAACCTCTGAGAATTAAGCCATGTTTGGATGGATACATGAAATATGGAATTGGCATTACAAGTTCACTATTTATAATTTGCAGCTAGTAACCTCAAATTGCTGATTCTTGCTTTTTGATGGATATGGTTGTATTGAATGTTATTTGCCATAGTGAAATGTGCCTGGCCTCATAAATCACTGTATCTCTCTCTGGGTATCCGGATCGTATTGAAGATATAAGTAATGTTAATATTTGGTGGAAAAATAAAGAGCAATATGATTTGTTCTCTTACTTTTCCATATATTGACCTTTTTTTCCCATCAAGGATAAATATTCAACTACCAGGGTAAAAGGCTGGATTAGGTTTGTGGTAGCAGAAATAGAAAAAAAAAGTACTTCTGGGACTCAAAATAATATTATGCCCTGATTAAATAGAATTAAAATCTGGTAATTATTGAAAGAGATGAAATTGTCTCATTCCTTTAGCCCCTCTTTAGAATGGACCTAGTGGAGGAGAGAGAAGATGTATTGGATTAGTTGATGGAATACTGAGGGCAGAGGGATCCTTGACACATTTATTTTAGACCCTGTAGAAGGAGGTTGCTCTGCAGAATCCTCCAACTAAGAGTGACCCCCAAACCAACATAGAAAAGCATCACATTATCAATAGTGTGGGACAGTATGGTCAGAAAGAAAGAGGGTGTATTTTGTAATTCTGAGCCTTCCTCTGTCTCCCTGCCATGTGAGCATTCAAGGCAGTGCACCTGCCATGGGGCATACAGTGGTGGGAAGCCTCTGGCAATGTCACCCCACAGATGTGGATTCAGGGGTTTGAAATTACCCATTAAAAAGTGTGGCAGTTTTTTAGGGCCACAGAAGAGAAGATTTCTCAATAAAAATATTTTTAAAAAGAGACCACAGAATAATTTTAGTCAAATTCCAATATCATACAGAAACAGTCCCAGAATGGCAGAGTAAGAACCTGCAAAAATCTATTCCTCCATAAAAGCAATGAGATCACTGGCAAAAATTGGCAAGATCAACTTTTTTACAAACTCTGAAAATAAACAAATACTTGCAAAAAAGCCAAGAAGCATTTATTTTAAAAATCTGACTCTTAGTATGGTTAGAAAGAGTGGTATTTTAACTTTTACCATTCCCACCCTTCTCTCCCCAGCTTTATGGTAGCCTTGAAAACTAGCAGTCTCAGAGCCATGGTATATGACAACACCAGCCACCTGGCATTCAACAGAGAGGAGAACCTAAGAGGTTTCTAGCACCCCCAAAAAAGCTTAATTTCCAGAAAATCGTCACTATGCATGTGTCTGAGAGCTCCCTGAAACAGCCATGTGCTGGTTTGAAAGGATTATGTAACCTAGAAAAGCCATGTTTTAATTTTGATCCATCTTGTGGAGGCAGCCATTTCTTTTAATTCCTATTTGGCACTGTAGGAGAAACTTGATTAGATTATCTCCACACACCCAATTGTAGGCATTAACCTTTGATTAGAGGGAGGTGTGACTCCACTCATTCCAGCTGGGTCTTGATTAGTTTACTGGAATCCTTTAAAAGAGGAAACATTTTTGGGGGGGAGCAAAAGAGCCATGAGAGAGCCACAGCAGAGCCATAAGAACCACAGGAGCCCACACAGCTAGAGACCTTTGGAGATGAAGAAGGAAACCTCCTGGGGGAGTTTCATTAAACAAGAAGATTGAAGAGAAAATTAGCAGATGTTGCCATGATAGCCATGTGCCTTTCAAGTTGAGAGAAAAACCCTGAACTTCATCAGTCTTTCTTGAGTGAAAATAATCTCTTGTTGGTGCCTTAATTTGGTCATTTCTAAAGATTTGCTTTAATTGGGACATTTTCATGGCCTTAAAACTGTAAACTAGCAACTTAATAAATTCCCCCTTTTTAGAAGCCATTCCATTTCTGGTATATTGCATTCTGGCAGCTAGCAAACTAGAACAAGCCCCATTAACAGAGTTGACTTTCTTTAAAAAGAAATAGAAAATCTGTATAGCCCTACAACAAGAGATTGAATTAATAATTAAAAGTTGCCACTAGAAAATCCCAGATGCAGATAATTCCACTAGTAAATTCTACCTAATGTTTAAAGAATACCAATCTTTCACAATCTCTTTCCAAAAAAAATAGAGGAGGGGATGAACCCTTCTCAAATCAACTTTTGAAGCCTGAATAACCTTAATAACAATGCCAGACAAAGACATCACAAGAAAACTGCAGACCAATATCCTTTGTGAATTTAGACACAAAAATCCTCAGGAAAATACTAGCAAACGGAATTCAGCAACATATAAAAAGAATTATGCACTATGGCCAAATGGAATTTATCCCAGGAATGCAAGGTTGGATCAACATATAAAATCAGCCAATATAATGCTGCATGTTAATAGAATACAGGATAAAAAACACTTGATCATCTCAATAGAAGAGAAAAACATTTGAAAAAATGTAATACTTTTTCAGGAGAAAACACTGAATGACCTAGGAACAGAAATGAACTTCCCCTTCCCCATTAAGGGCATCTATGAAATACCCAAAGCAACATAGCTAATGGCTAAAGACTGAATGCTTTCACCTTAAGTCAGAAAGAAAATAAAGATATCTACTCTCACTGCTTCTGTTCAATGGTGTACTAGAGTTTCTAGCCACTGCAATAGGAAAGAAAAAAAAATGCATCCATATTATGAAAGAAGTAAAACTATCTTTATTTGCATATGAATATTTGTGTATTTAGAAAATCCTAAGGAATCCACCAGAAAAAGAATATTAGAACTAATAAACCAGCTCAGCAGGTGTTCTAGTTGCTAGCTGCTGGAATGGAATATGTCAGAAACAGAATGGCTTTTAAAAAGGGGAATTTAATAAGTCGCTAGTTCACAGTTCTAAGGCTGAGAAAAAGGTATCTTTCCCTAGGTGCCTTTGATTGGACATTTCTATAGACTTGTTTTAATTGGGACATTATCTTGGCCTTAGAACTGTAAACTAACAATTTATTAAAGTTCCCTTTTTAAAAAACCATTCCATTTCTGGTATATTATATTCCGGAAGCTAGCAAACTAGACCAGTAGGCTTACAGGATACATTATCAATATGCAAAAATTAATTGTATTTGTATACAATAGCAATGAGCAATCCGAAAATGAAATTAAGAACACAATTCTGTTTGAAATTTTGACCACCTGACACTTTTTATTCCATTTACAAAGGAATAAAATACCAAGAAATGATTTAACAAAGTAAGTGAAAGATAAAGTTTGTTACCACAAATGACAAAATATTATTGACAGAAATTAAAGAAGATTCTGTTAGTTTGTTAAAACTGCCAGAATGCAATATACTATAAATGGAAAGGCTTTTTAAAAGGGGAATTTATTAAATTGCAATTTCATTGTTCTAAGACCATGGAAATGTCCAAATTAAGGTATCTAAGGAAAAATACCTTGATTTCAAGAAAGGTTAATAGGTCTTGAAAAACGTCTGTCCTCTGGGAAGGCAGATGGTGATGTCTACTAGCATTGTCTTCTCATTTCATTAGGTTTCCCCAGGGGCATTCTCCTTCTGCATCTCCAAAGCTCTCTGGCTGTATGTGTTAAGTTGGCTCTCCAGTCTTTTTCCCTCTTAAAGGACTCCAGTAAGCAACCCCACCTTGAATGGGTAGAGACACATCTCCATGGAAACCATCTAATCAAAAGTTACCACCCCAATTAGGTGGGTCACATCTCCATGGAAATAATCAAAAGAATCCCACCCAGTAATATTGAATGAGGATTAAGGACATGGCTTTTCTGGGTACATGACAGTTTCAAACTAGAACAAAGATTTACATAAATGGTGAGACATCCTATGCTCATGGATTAGATGACATAATATTGTTAAAATGGCAGTACTTCCCATATTGATGTAGAGATTCAGTGTGATCCTTATTAAAATTGAAAACAACTTCCAGCTGACTTTTTGGAAAAAAATGATGAGCTGCCAAAATCCTAGCTTACTATTTGGCAGAAATTTAAAAGCTGATCCTAAAATTCTTATTAATTTTTAGGAGACCCAGAATAGCCCTAGAAATCTTTAAAAAAAAGAACAAAGTTCGAGAACTCACACTTCCTGGCTTCAGAAATTACTACAAACTACATAGTAAAGATAGTGTAGCACTAGGACAAGGATTAACATATGGATCAATGGAGCAGAATTGAGACTCTAAAAATGACCCCTTTCTTTTACAGTAAGTTGATTTTGACAAAGGAGTGAAGATAATTCAATGGGAAATAAATACCCTTATTTTCAAATGATGCTGAAGAATGCGATATACACTTGTAAAATAATTACCTTGGACTTTTATGTCACACCATATAGAAAAGTTAGCTAAAAATGAATAATATAAATGTATGAGGTAAAACTACAAAAATTTTAGAAGAAAACATTGGAGTAAATCATCATTGGCTTGCTTAAGCAACAGTTTCTTAGATATAACACCAAAAGAACAAGTGGCAAAAGGGAAAAATAAGATAATTTGGACTTCTTCATATTATAAGCCTTTGTATTTCAAGAATGCCATCAAGAAAGTATAAAGGTAACCCACAGAATGGGAGAAAATATTTTCAAATCATTTATATACTAAGGAATTTGTATCCAGAGTATATAAGAAACACTTGTACCTCAACAATATAAAAACAAATAATCCAACTTAAAATATTGGCACAGGCTATAAGTAGGCATTTTGCAAAAGAAAATATAAAAATCACACAAAAGAAAAGATGCTCAACATCATTTGTCATTAGGGAAATGCAAATCAAAACTAAACTTAGCGCCACTAAGATGGCAAACTGAAGAGAAGGAATCCAATGAGTGTTGATGAAGATGTGGAGATATTGGAACTCTCATACATTGCTGGTGGGGTGTTAAAATGGTGTACCGTTTCTACTTTGAGAAAGAATTTAATCACTCCTAAGATTCTAAACATAGAGGTTTCCTATGACCCAGCAGTTCCCCTCCTAAGTGCAAACCAAAAAGAAATGAAAATATATGTCCATGCATAAAATTGTACATGAATGTTCATAGCAGCATTAATCATAACACCCCAAAAGCAGTAAAAACCCAAATGCTCACCAACTGATAAATTTTTAAACAAAATGTGGTATATCATACGATGAAATATTATTAGGCAATACAGAGGAATGAAGTACTGATACATGCTACAACGTGGATGAACCTTATAAACATTATGCTAAGTGAAAGAAACCAATCACAAAAGACTACATATTCTATAGTTCCATATTTATGAATCATCCAGAGTGGATAAATCTATAGAAACAGAAAGTAGGTTAATGGTTGCCAGAGGCTATGGCCAAGGGACAATAGGGAATGGGGAGTGACTGCTTCAAAGGGTTCAGAATTTCTTTTAGGGTGGTAAAAATGTTCTAAAATTAGAAAATATTGATGGTTGTATGACTCTCTGAATATATTAAAAATCACTTAATTATATACTTTAAAGAGGTGATTTTATCATATGTGAATTTTACTTCAATATAGCTGTGATATATAAGAATTTCCAATAGGGCAATATCTCAGAGGATTCCCTTGTGCCATATAAGCCACAACATTCACTTGCCTTCCATGAATTCATCTTTCCTCTTCTGGCATCCAATCATATCTTTTTATTCCCTCTTCTTATGAAACATTTGGTATAAGTATCAGCTCCCAATCCTATGGGGGCCCACTTATGATAATACTGGTCAAAAAGTCTTCAATGAGAATTATTATATCTCTCACCTCTCTAGTCATAACTCTTTCCCAGAACAAGGGTGTTGAGCATCGCCAGATAATATGCAGTTACATCCATATATTTTATCTTTTGCCTACAGCCTGACCCTAATCAAAGCATCTCACCCCTGTCACAAAAGTAAGGACCCCATGAAGATCAATAGATGTATAAATATCTTAGGCACAGCCAAATTGTTGCACAATTTTAAAGTTGTGCAGGGTAGAGATCCTTTACAGGGACTGGCTATGATGTGTGTGTTATGATCATTAACTCTCCCAATATGTCTGAGCTCTTTCATTGAAAATATTTGTTCTATAAACATGTACCTTTTTTCTAGTAATTTTTTTCTATTATTGTATTGTGTTGTGTGAATTCAATTGTGTTTTTATGTGCTAAGGATCTGTTAGACTGGGTTCGGAAAAAAAATAGCACCAGAGTAATGAGAAATTCTAACTTACAGCAAATAACGCAGTGCTATTTGCCACAACTTTGTGTATAATATGTATATATAAATGAGCTATATATAAAAATGAGCTGTGTAGAACCACATGGATCAGGAATTTACAGCAAGAATTTTAGAACTTGAAGGGATGTTTGAGATGCTTTAGGACAGAGTTATTCAACTGTAGCCCTATTGACATCTTGGCCTAGATCATTCTTTGTTGTTAGACATTGTCCTATGCTGGGGAGGATATTTAGCAGTACCTTGGCCTCTCCCATTAGATTCTAATTGCATGTCCCACCCCCAGAAGACACATTTGAAAATGTCTCCAGGCATTGCTAATTTACCCTTGAGCAAGGCAAGGTTCTTCCCCATTGAGAACCACTCTTTTAGTCTAATTCCTTCATTTCAGGAGGGAAATTGTGGGTTGGTGAATTTTAATAAATTCTTTGTGGTAACATACAATGGAAGGTACAACCAGGTTAGAATAGTCTTATGACTCCTTGTCTGGTATTTCTACTCCACCCCCCCCACCTTATATACAGAAAAGACATACTGGATATTAAAAATATATATATTCCTCAAATTTCACTAATTGTATGATTTAGTTAGAATAATTATTTATGTGGAGGCCAATATTTATCATATACTTACATATTAACCTCTTTTTGTGGCCTTTAATTTAATAACTCTGAAACAAGCTGAAAAACTATGCAATAGACAAAAGAACCGGATTCAATATGTTCTTCTTGATTAAACTCTATACCTGTTATATACAATGCTGACTAGACTTTTGTGAACTTTCTAAAATGGAAGAGAGGTAAGATTTAGAAAAGATATATTGTGAAATAATCTAAGGAAAACCATGAGGTTACAGCTGAATTGTGACTTTTACAAGGTGTGATTCTGTAGCATTTCCCTCTTTCTACTTACATCTTGGGTCAAATGAATAGATGAATTAATTCCATTTTCTGTTCTCATTACAGGTTTTGTCAGGAAAAGTGAGTTATCACAGAATTTTATTGTGTGATACATTTGGTGAATTATTACAGTGAGCAGAAGACGGTTAACCTCTCTTGTAATTGTATATCTTGAGTGACTATTCTGCCCTTTCTAAGCCCTCCTAGAATAAAAATTTACCTCTTAATCTCTATCTAAATTTCAAAGTGGTAATGCTTAAATGAAGGGTTAAGCATATTTTCTTGATGAAGAAAAGTTTCTCTCCAATAATTGAAGCTCAAACAAAAGCAAGCTCCTACCAGTCTTTATCTGAAGAATGCAAACTGTAGTTAGGAATCTCATAAATAACATTTAATGTAGATGTGTCATAGCTTTCAAATAGTTTGCTATATTCTAGATGTGAAAAAAATTTAAATATGTAATTTGGCTAACTGATTTTCTACCTTGCCTAAAAGATTGTTGATTGTTGACACTCCTAAAAGACCACTAAAATAGCCTAAGGTAAGCTAGGTTTTTTTTTTTTTTTTTGTACCTACTGCAGTAAGAGAGACCAGTGTCCTTGATAAGCTCTTAGAAATATCTCAGAACAGGGAGGGAGGTCAGAGGAGGCTATTCAAAGGATTTTGGGCTTAGGATGCATAATTTTAAAGTGGACCTTGTAAGAAGGATAAATTGTTGGGGATACTCAGTTTACAACATACTGGCTTTGGATTAATAACTAGTGAGTCTTGATGAGCAAGCTTTAGCCTTCATATGAAGCTATTTTAATTGGATCATAGTCTTAGCTTTCTGGAGCACGTATCTCCTGAAGCAAGTAATTTAGTTATTTTGTTTATTTTCAGTATTAACAGTATGCGTGGCCCTATTATTTCTCAGTAATACAGGGAAAGAAAATTATTTTGGTTTCAGTTTCAAAGACCATTCTAAAATCGGCAAAATGCTATTAAGGCCCCTAAGGAAGTTTTGGGACTAATTAACAGCAGAGCATCCTGGGAAATGCAGAAGACCCAAAACAGTCCCACCAAGGAATGGTCTACGACTGTGTTTATTGGTAAATTGGGGTAGAATTTTGCCTCTCATTAGCCTTCCTTTGTAATGTACAAGGTCTTTTGTCTGCCAGTTACTTATATGTTCACAATATTTAAGATACTATGAACCATACATAGCCCCTTATTAATTGAGCAAAAGTTATAACATCTTGCTACCTGACATATTGGTTGGACAACTGGGAGCCTTACAACTAAGAAAGCAATGAAAGTGTATGTAAAATAACCACTTTGGGCTATGTCCTAGCTGATAGAATGTGGGGAACTAAAGTAGTTTAAGAAGTGGCTGTTGCCTTCAAGGAGTTCACAACCTATTTGTTCTATCTGTAGAGAATAATTTATTTAAAATGTTATATAATAAACAAATTTCACAGCATAATTAAAGGATGAAGCAATGTAGTAAGCTGCCAGTTGTGTGAAATAATAAGAGGTAGAGAAGAAATAGGTTGTTTCCTTTGAGTCTATTTTCAACAGAACTTCCAAGTTGAAAATAAGTTTCCTTTGCACAGAGTGAACTTAATCATCTGATCAGTTTGTAAACTCAAAGAGCTCTTCTCTAAGCATTTACTGCAACCTATTTTTAAGCACACAGGTCAGAGATTTAGGGAGAGATATTCAACTTGCATCTTAGCAGAACCAAAATAGAAAACCCAAGCAACTGGTTAAAAGTATTGAACATGTACACAGGGCTTTAATAGCTTCACTAGGAGATACAGACCTACAGGAGAGAGTCCTCAGATTCTGAACAGTTCTGCTACAGAAGCAGTATTAAGTTATAATAGTAGCTTAAAACCTGAGGTTGAAATGCAAAATATAAAGTTATAAATGAGAAGAGGGATCCTGCAATGCTCATGATCTGTACAACTATTGGACTTTATCTTTCTTAACTTCAGATTTTATGCTTGTAACATGCAAAGATTAGAAAATACATACTCATGACAAAGTAATCAGAATTTTTAGAAGGGAGACTTTATCAATTTATTCCAAATTATAGATTCAGTTGCTATGCTTAGTCATAGCCTGCATTTAATCCAGTGTCTAAGAGGGTTTCTGACTTAGACATGGTCAGTGCATGGTCAGGCTTTATGAAAATAGAGTGTCTTATTACAGGTAGCAAAGCAGATGCAATTATGGCAAGGGCATTAAATTCCTCAAATGGCTTAGCAGCTAGATCTAGTTTTTTCTATCATTGTTACATTACTAGTGAAGGCATAAGTAGCTAACTGTAAGTGTAAGTACAAGACTGGTATCTCAAATATATTTCAAAACCCATTACAGAATTCTCAAATTCATGTCTTTAAAGAGAATTAGGTTGAATTCACTAAATTTTAGAGAGATTTGTAAATTATAGGGCCCTCAGCTATAAAGAGAATGTGATATGACTGTAGAGGGCATGTGATCATTAAAAAGGGCATGATCTTGAAACTGGAGAGCGTTTGGAAATGGAATTCCATTGCCATTTAGTTTTGTCTCTACTTTCTGTCCCTTAACAGCGTCTCTGAATGACAAATAAATGCCATAGGTGAGGAAGAAGTCCCAGAGTCACTCCGCCGTTTGGTAAACTTCCTGTGACTTCAGCTAATCTCAACCCCATATTTAGCCACATCAGTTCAGGTGTTCAGGGAATTATTAGTGCTTTTATGTCTCTAAGTTCACTAGGACTTTTTACTGTGTCCTCTATATTCTAAATTCATTATTCCTTTTCTTGTTACCTTCAATCTCTATCAAAACTGACCTTTCCTAAGTTTTAGGGCCATTCTCATGGATTTAAAAGCAACAGTGAGGAAGTCTAATTAACTTGTTCATCTAAATATATTAAACCATAAATGAGAAAGAGCAGTATCATAATCTGCTTTCATTTTACTGACTTAAGGAACAGTTTGTGTTTTTATAGATGTCTTCAGGACTTAATGACTTAATTTGAAGAATACATTTTTTTTTTGGTGGAGAGTTGAAGGTGATAGTAGCCTGTGAACACCACAGTAATGTCTCTGTGGTTGTCTCTAACTGGAGATCAGGTGTACGGTTCTAGTGCATGGAAGCACACAGAGATCAGAGAATGCCTTTGTAGCTACATATGGAATGCTGCAGCCTGTATCATCACTGCAGCCAAGTCCATAGAGCAAACATCATAGGAGGTAGACTTCCATGCTTTGAGCATTATTAGTCCTTTAAGTGTGTGGAGGTAAAAAGAAAAAACATTATAAAGAACCTCCATGTAACTATTCCATCTACATCAACCACTGGTTTTATAAATAAGACATGATAGACACTATTGAGCATACTGGAAAATCGATGTATATTTTTTGTTGTTACTGTTGTTGTTTGTTTTTCAAAACACTGAGCCTTTTGATCTCTTCTGTGTGAATTATAAAACAACCTACAGGCAAAATTAGGATTCTAAAATACACTACTAGGTTCAGTGTCCCAATTAAACAAAATTCTACATTAGAAAATAAATGTTAAACAGTTAACACACTGCAAATATAAAGTATCAAGTGGTGGTCAGAGTTAGGAAAGAGAATAACTACCTCAGAATGGTTGGGGACATCTAAGGAATAACAGCCTAATCAGGCTAGATTTCTTGAATCATCCAAATAAAATAGCAGAATCAATTTATCAAGATTAAAGGAACGTTATCTTTAGTTATTGGCACTACCACTTAGTTTATTAGTTCATTGTCATTTATTTTTTTCACTTCCTTGGTCATGAACACTGTTGTTTACACTACTCTAGGAGGATTTAAAATAATTTAATACCTGTTTTCTTGGCTTCTAGAAATTCTAGGGTAGTTGAGGAACCATGGTATATACATGACAGGAAAAACAGTAGAGAGCATGTTTAATGTGTTGTCAAAACATTAATTTCAGAGATGGATGAGATCATTGGGGAATCAGGGCTGGAGGGGGGTGATGGACAGAGAGAGGTAGAAAAAGAAGCAACCTGGACAAAGTGGGACTTGCAGTGAGCATTTGAGCTAAGTTAGCGTTAGTCAAGTTTCTTGACTGAAATTTGCTGTCAAGAAAACAACTTTAGTTTCTCTCATATGGAGCCCAAAGGAAAGGCAAAATGTATCTATTGAGTCTTCTATTCATTACTCGCATGAAAATATTTCCTTTCCATGTATACATACCGTACAACTTCAACTTTCTCTAAGCATTGAATTTCTGACTGGCACATGAAAGCATAGCTGTGCTTCATCTATTCTCAATAATCTGCCCCAAGCCTTTGAAATCACTCTGTTTTCTAGGAATATTTTTGCCAGTGACTCTGCTTGGCATGTAAAAGGAACTCATGCATAAAGGCTATTAACACATTCATCATCAAATGCAGTGTGCCACCAGATTTATGTCCAGACCAACCTTACTCTTTACAATACAATCCATTAACTGTGCACAAATATGTTCAGGCAATTGAGATAATGTAAGTAATGGTGAAACTGAGTGATGATCATGCCCTAATGATTCAAAACTGGTGGCATTTGAATTTGCTGGCCAGATGTTAACTGATTTTTATAGCAAATTAAACAGAAAGGGGTAAAAGGGGGAGCATTCAAAAGAATTATCATGCCCAGATATGTTTCTTTTCTACATATCCCTCCATGACCCAAAATGGATTCATTATCATTCTGTTCATCTCAGTTATTTTTACTTACATACATACATATGCACAAGTGTTTTTTGCTTAAAGGAAAAATTTTCCTCCTGGAATATTTCAGAATGAAGATATATTTTGATCCTTAGTTTAGAATTCTTAGCATAAGAATTGTGGGCTTTTAGGTTTTTATGGTTTAAAGGAAATTTAGAGATTATCTGATTCAGTCCTAATTTATAGATGGGAAAATTGAAGTCCAAGAGGACTGGTTAAATGGCTTGATCCACATTGGATAGCTCATTATAGGCTGAACTGAAAACCTGGCTCACTTTCTGCCTCCCTTAGATTCTCTGATATGTTAACTTTCCATGATCCCACTGCACGTCAGAGAGGTCAGCATTGAAGGTTTGTATGTGTGTGTGTTTTCCTTATTGTTGAAACCCCACTCTTTAACTTAAAGATAATTTGGTACTTCAGCAGTAGTAATATAAATAGTCATGATAATTAGTGACTTTATTGAGTGAGTACTATGTGCTGCACACTATGTTGAGCACTTAAATGTATCATCTCAGCTAATCCTCTTGGTTAATCAGAAAAAGCACTAGTTCAAGTCCCATTTTACCTATTGTAGAATTGGCTAAGAATGTTGAGCTATAACTTGGCTAAGGTCTTAAGGTAGTAATAGTGGTACTGGGATTTGATTCCAGTTAGTCTGACTCTAAAATATATTTAGATGCATTGACAAACATAGACAGTAACTCAAGAGTTATTCCTTCTGTTTTCTTCTAAAACTAATTTCATAATTGCAAGAGGAGAGCCTAGCTATAGTTGACTCTAGGCTTATAGTACTATTGTAGACAAATCATAATCAATTATTTTGTGTTCCCTAATTTTATACAGACAATTTAAAGCAGTCAAAAAGTTAATTCATTTATCAAGTTTTTTCAATGAATAACTCCTAAAAATGAATGCTTTACTAATGATTTCAGAACTATACTTTGAAAATATTTATCACTATTTAACTTAACACACCTCTACAAAGTTCTTTCTTTGAAGAAGAAGCAGTTTCGTCTAACAGATGAGGGGACTCTGTTGCCAGACTACCTTTATGAACCCTAGTTATCGTGCATTAGCCCCACAAAAAAATACGTTCACATAACAGAGCCTGTAAATATGACCTAACTTGGTAAAGTTGTCTTTAAAGCTGTAATTAAGTTAAGCCTCAGGAAGAGATGATCCTGAATAATCCACATGGGTCATAAATCCAATGATAAATGTCCTTCTAAGAAACATAGAGGAGAGAGACACACAGAATGAAGAGATGAAAGCCATATGAAGACAGAAGCAAGGATTGGAGTTATGCAGCCACAAGCCAAGGAACACCTGGAGCCCCTAGAGGCTGTATTATGAGAGGATTTTCCTCTATGGCCCTAAAAACAGGGTCCTGACAACACATTGATTTTGGACTTCTACAGTCCAGAACTGTCAGAAAATAAATGTCTGTTTTCAGCCAACAAGTTTGCAGTAATTTGTTATGGCAGTCCATGGAAACTAATATGATGGGCCATTTTTGGGCTCTATAACCTGAGCTAGCTCCTTAGAATATCTACATCAATTTTCTCATTAAAAAATGGTGGTAATAATAACTCTTACCTTATAATGCAGTTGTTAGGAATTAATACATCCACATGGACACATAACTAACAGCTCTATTATTTTTCCTTACTAGATGATTAGGTTCTAGTTGGGACTATTTTAGTCTGTGAACACAGAGAGATATTGATAATCTGAAATATATACTTTAACTCACATTGGAGAAAACCACTCAGGTCTTATATTCTTGGACATTTCATATTAGCATAGCTTTTTTAAGACCCTGGGGCTGTTGCAATCTAAATTCTGTAAGAAGCAGACTTGGAGATGTAGTTTAGCATGCAGTTGTCCCAGGAAGGAGCATGATGTTGGGCTAAGTGGCACTCTGCAGCACAGGCAATGCCTAAAGGAGCTGACAGCTGAAGACTATCTTCCCATAATACTCCTGGCAGCTGAGCCTAATGTAATCACACAAGTGTTTTTCCCTCCTCGTGGCAAAAGAAGACTGTAAGAAAGACTCAGAGCATTGTTGTTTTGAAGATTGAAGAGCCACGTGAAAAAGCATGTGGGCAGCCTCCTAGGCTGAGGGTGACTACCAGCTGGCACACTACAGAACTTTGAACTAATAAATGTGTATTGTTTTTAAGCTGCTAAATTTGTGGCAATTGTTATCTAGCAATAGCATACTGGCTCAGGCTGTATCTCATGGACAGTACATAGATGAGGGACCAGTGGATCTTAGAAGATTGTCAAAGGATATTGGTGTAGGGTATTTCTAATGATGAAAGAGACCATGGTCATCCTCTGCTTACTTTCTGTTCATCCCTGTTGTAGTCTTGCCTCTTCTCCCAATATCATTGCCCTAGTAAATTACCCTAGTAAAGCTTACCAATAACTTGTTTGTTATCAAATTTGATGGACTATCTTCATGTAGAATCTTATCTCACCTCTTAATGCTATCTGAAAGAGTTAATCTACTATCTTGTCTCTGTAATCTCTTCTCCCTTTAGCTTGTCTTTAATTTTTGCTGCTGTATGGAGTTTCATCTTCAATTCTGTTTTATTTTTTATGTGTTTTTATTTTTTATGTGCCTCCTAAGAAATCTCTTCAATTTTTATTGCCCCAGTTGTCACAATATGTGGTGACACTAAATCTGTATTACAGTGTAGATTTTTTTTAACTGAGTTATAATCCCGAACACCCAGCTTCCTAATTTGGATATCTTATAAATCTTTCAAATTCAAGGCATTCAAACTTGAGCTTATCATCTTTCTTCAAACCTTCTTATGTTTTTGTATCAATAAATGACAACCTTGTCCACTAAGATGCCTTCTCTGCAAACCTTAATATTATAATTGATTACTTCATCATATTCCTGGGCAATGAATAAAACAATCATTCTCACATACTTATTGAATGTCTCTTATATGTCTGGAATTGATTTAATTGCCAGTTAGATTCCTACTTTAATATGTCTTAAATCATTCTTATCTTTCTATCCCTGCCACAGATAACATATTCCCTTTTCCAGGAGCATTCTTATCCTTTTTCTTCACCAAAGTAATTCCTATTTGTCATCAATTTCTTTGGGAATTTATGTATTCTGAGATTTCTTCTGAGCTTAGAGACCTTGTTTTATAACTGTCACTATTGTTATTACCACGAAACTCAACAATTTCCTGATATCCAAATCTCAGCTGCATAACTGCCAAAGTTCTAGAGAAATGGGTCACAATAACTTTCTAAACTTGGAAGCCCTTATGCTTGCCTGCATTATTCCAGTGTCACTGAGGACAATAAAATGGTAAATGAGGAGAGTTGTGCTTTGAATGTGGAGTGCTATACATCTATATATCCTACTTGAGCTCTTCCCTTTGTGTCTTCCTGTGTCTGACTTCTATATGCCTACCTTCTATACAGGACATCATGCTTTGAAAGGAATCTTGGAATGAGCATTAACAATTTTATTAAAATGTATTTTATAATTTCCAAACTATTATCCTGAGATTGATATTATTCCCCTGTTTTGATATCTTAATAGGAAAATAGAAATTCTTGGGAGAAACATGTAAGCAGTTGTGACTGAAAAGTCTAAGAAGGTGGATTTTAAAGTTCATGGATTTTACACATGTAATATTAAAGTATGATGCCTTCATGGATAGTTTTTTTTAGTTCAACATGCTGTCCCTTTTCGGTCTCCCACAGAAGACAAATATGATGTCTCTCTTTGGAGTTCCCATAGCCTTGTGCTTTCTGTAGCATGCATCACATTCTGTATGAGTTGCCTGTTAACCTGGCTGCACTGACCAGAATTCTTTAGATATATGTTGACAGGGCTTTCATATTTTTCCCTATAATATCCCCAGTGTTTGGAATAATACCTAGTGCCACAGTAATTATTAGGTAAATATGTTGAATTTAATAGATTCCAACGAAGACATGGATAGAAGTGCCACTGGCTTAAAAATCATTGGAAACGTGATAAAATCAGTAAACTTCTATGGGTCTTAGTTTCTTATGTTTAAAATGATGTTAGAATAGATTTGTTCTAAATTTTCTTTCTGCCATAACAGATGATAATTCCAAGTATCAAATGAAATGGTCCACAGAAAGGACAAGTTGATAGAGATGGATTTGGGAGCTCAACTGAAGTCATCAGGACCTGATATTCTCCATTCCTTAACTACATTTTCTTTGGGATAAGTTCATTCTCAAGTAATCATTTCTCATGGTTACATGATAGTTACCAGCAGAAACGAAATCTTCATTTCCCTTATAATTTGAGCAAAAGTCTTATACCAGACTCTTTTTGAATAGAATTGAGTCATATGCCTTTCATTATTTTGAGGAGTGGTATAACTCACTGACTGACTTAGGCTTGGATCAGGTGCTTATTCCTGAATAGGAGAGAGGAGTCAGCCTTATTCAAAACTATACATTGATAATAGGGTAATTATCACTTAGAAGAAGACCCAAAGAAGGGAGAAAAGATGTTGAGTGGTCAAAAAACAACTTTCCAAATGTCTGCTGCAACTAATGAAAGTCATAAATATTAATACTCACTACTCCAAATATATATAAATGGAACTTCAGCTTTTGGAGATAAATTATATCCTTCCATTGTATGTCCTTTGGAACATTTATGATAAACTAGAAAGAACATGGATCTCACCCAGTGTTGTAATGCATATGTTTCAAAGAAACACTTATTTGACATGCATCAATTACTGGTTAATAGTTTTAAAAATAGTTTCACATATTTATAATTTCTTTCATCCCTCCTAACCCCAAAGCCAATACCGTTCAGTCATCATACACTAACTGCATGCCCAGTGGCTACTGATAAAGCTATTAAGTGATTTGGGGAAAGTCAGTTTGGCTATGGTGGAAGCAATCCAGATTGAGGACTTTCTCCATCACTCATTTCTTCTTGAAATGAATGACTGAAAATTTATCTCAGCTTGAGGTGGGAATATAAATAGATAAGTCTCCTCTTAAAATTTAGCTCAACCTCTTAAATTTGAGCTTGATAAGCATCTGAAGAACATTTTTATAAGGCTTTAGTCATTCTACTATCTTCAATTTACATATGCATAAGTTGAGTATCTTATAGTTATATTCAATAAAATGATGTTTTGTGGGAAGGCAAATATTTTTCATCAGTAATTTGCATCTTCAATTTTGGCCTATTTCTGGGTAAGTAATCTATATACTTTTGTTAGAGGATGACAGACATTGATAATAAGGGACCCAAAGCAATTTTATTCCTAAACAGTTTGATAACGTCCCTGGTACACTTTCTACCAGATGGAAAATAAGTTAATCGTGGGTGACATATATATTAATGGATCAATGAATGCAAATAAAGATAACAAATGGCAATCAGACCTGCATCACAGCAGAAGGTGAACCTGACAGAGATCTTGAACAAATGCTTTCCCCCGGGTGGAACCATCATTAATAGGCAAACTGGTTGCATATCAGCTCCCAGCAAATAAGTGCTTTCTATCTTCCCCAGTTGGCTAGAAATTGCTTGGAACAATGGAGTAAACCACAGAAATGAATTGTAGCTTGATAAATATGACATTCTAACTATATGTTTAGAAGAACAGAGTCTCTGACTATGGAGTGAGGACATGCAAGACCTGAGTGACAATAAGCTTTAAGAAAAAGTTTTGAGGGTTGAATTGCAATAGATACTTGATGTCACTTGATGGTATAAATAAGGTACTTCAAAGGTTGGATAGTCCTGGGCTGAATTAAAAAAAATGTGATTGCGCCCCAGTATTGTTTATTGTTCAAGCTAATTTGGAGTAATTATGTATTTATAATTTATGATGCAGAATCCACTAACTTTTCATTAGGATTTGAAGGAGTTACAACCATGGAAGCATATACATATGTTAGAATGTTAAAAGAGTAAATTAAAATGCACAGAGGGGAAGGGAAAATAAATAAGACACAATCCAAATTATTATACTCTACTGGCCTAATAGTGTTATTGAATGATCAAATATAGAAATATAAAGAAAAGGTCAGAGCTTGAAGGAAGCATAATCTGTGTAAACTGAGACCCCAAATTTAGACATCTTAAATTTGACTCTAATTTCTGCTTGTCAGGGCATAAAGAGGAAAAATTATGGGTTACCTATTTTTATTGTTAGACAAAAGAAGCATATTAATAGGAGCAAGAAACATTTTTTCTAGAAATGAATTTTCAACTAAATTCAACATATAGATACTTGTAGAAGGGAAAGGCAGTTTGAAGAAGGAGCTGCTATAATGCTAACTGAAGGCTTTTTTCTACAAGTTTAAGGTGAGCAGGGGGTGTGAGAGAGAGGACAATATATGTGAGTTTTTCAGCTATACCAATCATAGTTATTATGTTTGCTATTTGAATTTCTTAAATTCGATTTTCATCAGAGCATTTACTGGCACTGACCATTGATAGCCTTCACAGTATTCGCTCACTCTCATTTCCTTCCTCCCCCCACCATATCTGCTGTATCCCTTATGCTGAGGAGCCTAAGCTGCCAGATTCTGCCTGCTGACTACCAGCTCGTGGATTAGCATCCAAGTCTTGTAAAACAGGAGTTGTGCACAGATTTTGTTGTGGAAATTCTCTCAATTCTGGAAAGTAGTCTAAAGGTAAAGGACATAGGCTTTGCCATCTGACTGATGTGGTTTTGAAAACCCTCCTCCTAGCACTCAAGCACATTGCTAGATATCTCTAGGCCACAGTTTCCCAATTTGGGAACGATAATACCTACTTCAGAATATTGTCAGAGGGTTAAAAGCAAAACTGTGTCAATATCTTAAAGCTGTTCTTGGCACATGGTAAGAAAGTTTCACCAGAATTAGCCCATAAGACAATAGGATATCCATTTAAATTTGAATTTTAATTGGACGACAAATAATTGTATAGTGTAGGTGTGTCACAAATATTGGGTGGTGTTCTGTATTTTATCTGGCAGCCCTAATATTAAGCACTTACTAAATGATAGCTGTCATATTGATAATGACTTGATGGATTATCTGCCCATCGCAAATTGCATTTTATGAAAAGACCAATGAAGACATGATACTTTATTGTGATGAAATCGGCCTCTGATGATGTACTTACTTCTAGCTGTGGAATTTTCTTGAGGGAACTTTAAGTCCATCAAGTCCTCAAATCACTCTGTGCTTATGATGGTTAATAAATCATCATAAGTAAACTGAGTCAAGACATAATCTCTTTCAGGTGATAAAAATAGTTTAGATTGGTTAGAAAATACTTGGCTCCCAAGCAGTTACCTATACCTTTCACCTTAGTAAAGTCTGGTATTCTCACAGTAGTTTTTTCTTGCCTCCCTCTCTCTAGACCCTCTGATGTTTATTGATTCTACATCCTTTATCACTTTTCATTGATTGGAGGCTGTCTATAGTTATGCATTAAGGGTATTGATCTTGAAGGAATGGCCTTCTAATGGGGGTCAGCTAAAGGCGTACATAGAACTTGGCCCTTTCTTGATTTTTGTTAATTTGGTTTATCGGGATTTTGCTCATATTTTCCAGTGTGCAATGGATTGGTTTGGGTTGAGGGAAGACTTTTAGCATGTTCTCTCCTGGGCTGGTTGCTGTGCGGTAGCAACCTTGTTACTCTGAGGTGGGCTGTTGATGTACATTGCCTCACCCCATCTGCTTTGAGATGTAGATGCAGGAAATTGCTCTGCATGAGGTGTGCACCAACTCTCACAAGCTCTTTTTTACTCAAGTGAGAGGAAGCTTGCCAGTTTCAATAACATATGTAGCTATTACTTATGCTTGTTCTCTTTGGTTTGCTGAGGCAAACTGTCTAATTCTCAGTCAGAACTCATGGGGTATAGAGTATCTAATTGAAACCACAGGTTTTGGTTTTCAAATTCCAATGCCCACCAATAAGGAAAACACTGTAAGTTTAAAAATGCAACATGGTCTAGAGAGAAACATCAGTATGAAGAAAAGGGGCTGTGGAACCATATAGACCTGTTTTAATACTTTTGCACCAACAAAAGTATTAATAGCTATTTGAGCATAAGTTATTTAACTGATCTCTGATTTTCAGTTTCTCATCTATGAATTTGGGAGTAATACCTCTTTCATTGCCATGGAGGATTAGAGGTGATAGATACATTTCAAAACCCTCTAGCCTTGAATCTTGTCATCAATACTCACTCGTCAGCATCATTGTTGTCACAACATTATTACAATTTAGAAGGTGGAGAAGGACTTCTAGAAATTATTTTAAAGATTCAGTAGGGCTCCAGCACATCATATTTTCAACCAAAAATGCTATTGAATAAACTTAGGAGGAAATTTTTCCAAATTGACTGAAAAAGTTGAAAAGTGCTCTTCCTTGGAACCTCACTCTTTCTTGATGAGCAAAAGTCAACAGAAGTTTTGGAGTCACAGGAAAAAATGACATGTTGCATGAACCTAGCTTTTGGAAAGCTTTTAATCTGCTTGGAGAAGGGAAAAGGTAAATAAAATATATAAAACAATTAGAGAGTAGCACCATGGAATACATAATCAAGAATCAGGTTATGTGGTACCACATAGGTTCTGCAGTACCTCAGTTAAGAGATTAATCAGCCTGAGCTGGTCGAGTTTTCATAATTCCATGTTGTTTGCATTGCCTTTCCTCCATATTTCTCCCACAAAGTCCCTCAAGTGTTTTCCTTCCTGGAAAATACTTGGTAGTATGTTTCATTTGTGTTTGTACTTAATGTTTCAGTGTTACTTGCACTGACTTAATTTCATTGATGCCATGTAGACACAAACTTAGAGTATGCTACTTCTGAAATCCTGGTTTAATTTTAGTTTCAAGTATATCTTTAAAACATGTATGTCAATTGATTAAAAATAAAACAACAAAGCTTGAGCAAAATGGCATAACATCTCAAGTCAAGACCACAGAAAGATTGTGATTTTCTTTGTTCAACTCCCAGTATTTTCTTTATTTATCTTCCTTCATGTAGTTGTGTCCACCTAACCTGTGTTCCCCTAATTTGGAGAGTATACTTGCATAAATTCTTATGCAAACAACTGAATAGCCTTGAGTAACAGGTCTACTCAAAGTAGTCCCCTGACCTGAAGCCAGTCAGAGAACTGTGTGTTCTTGGTAAAATATAGTTTTAAAGATAAATACAGAATATGAGAGTGTTTAGAAATTTTTATAGCAATTCAACACTGCCGTGATATTCAAGGGCATAATTAGTGGTGTCACTGAAGAGAATTAGCTCAGTTTGGGTATGGGTGAATTCACGTGGTAAGTTGTAAAGTGACTTGAAGTTTTTAGAATTTCAGATAAAGCTGTAGGTATTCTTTAGGGTTGACTGCAATGGTTTTATTTGGGGTTTGGCAAACTATGATAGGTAGCAATGTCTACCTGAGGCTTGTGTAAGAATAGCCTCCAGAGTAGCCTCTCAACTCTATTTGAACTCTCTCAGCCACTGATATCTTACACTTCTTTTCCCTTTTTTAGTCAGGATGACATTTTGGATCTCAGGGTGCCAGGGCCAGGCTCATCTCTGTGAGTCATCTCCCACGCCGCCAAAGAGACTTTCACCCCTGATGTCACATCCCATGTATGGGAGAGGGTGAAGACCTAATCTTTTTTAAAAAAGATTATTTTAAGGCACAATTCTAATTTTTAATGTGTGTTTCTCTGCATATGTTTGTACATGTCCTGCTGTCATGTCTATTGAATTTGAGGTAGAAATTTGAGTATTGAAACCTTGAATAAGCAAATAGAAGTGGAAGTTTTTTAAGAAGACCAAATGAGTTGAGTGGACTAATGTAAGCTCGGGGGAAATGTCTTTACAACTGTGTTTAGTGTGGCCAGAGTACAATATGGATTTCCAGAATCACTTTAATCTAGTTAGAAATATTTTTTAAAGGGAGGTTTTAACTGGAGCCTTTATGGATTAAAATTGCATATGGGTCTCAAGTAGAATCATTTGTCTTATGTCGAATGCTAGAGTGAGGACAAATTGCAGACTCCCATTTGACCAACTCATTCAGCAAAATTAAATGAATTTTATTTTGTGCTCAGGTGATTTAGCAATCATGTCTGTTATGGGACTAATTTGTGTCAAGCATGTCAAAAGCATTCTGAAAGATACAATGAATTCAATGTGGCATCAGCTGTTTTTAGCTTAATTTGCAGGTACATATTTAAGTGAACAAAATATTGAACGTATCTATTGTAGTAGGACCTTTTTTGAAAAGAATAGTACAATTCTCCACAGTATATTAAAACTTCTTTCTTTTTAAAAAATATTCCTATTTTGGTAAGTTGAATTTTTTCCTTTGTAATTTAATAGACGTATTCATGTATAGATAATCCTCTTTTGATTGGGAAGAAATTTTGAAAGCTGCTCAAAACCACTGTAGAAGAGAGAAAGATGAAGAGAGGAAGGGAAAAAAATATTTCATCTCCTCCCCATTACATATAAATAATAGAATTGCAATATCCTGTAATATGATTTAGACAGACCAAGCTCAGTTAAAGAATTATTTCAGAAATAAGAGGGACTATTGGATGCATCTAATTCAATCCACCCATTTACAGGTGAGAAAACTAAGAGTCATGGAATTTATATGCATTGCTTGAGCTTGCAAAATGAATGCAAAGCAGAGACAAACCTAGACTACAAATTCTTTAATTTCCTATTTAGAAAACTTTCAGCCACCCCGTAAGAGTCTGGAACTTTGTACAAAACAGTCAATCCTATTCTGTCCTCCCTGTGAACTTCCAGAATAAATGAGTTTTTACCTGTCATTTATTTATACACCAGAGGAAGGAACAAAGGATGGAAGCAGCTTTGAGGCTAAACAAGTCCACCCCACACTAGCAGGAGGACAGTGGGCAAGTTATTTAAATTCTCTTTGTCAGCCTTCACTCTGTGTAAAACAGAAACAGTTTGTACCCTGAATGATTGTTGGAAGGATTAAAGTATATTGCCTGCATTAAATTACATGACACTATACAACATAATGCTTCTCCCCCAGTGCCTTTTCACTGCAGTAAGATTGTACCTTAAAGACAGTTTTGTGTCTTATATTTTCTTTGTTTTTTTTAATTTTTTCTTTAAGCAGTGCTTACCACAATGCTGGGCACAGAGTTGGTACTTAATAAACATCTGTTGAGCTATAGTGACTGAATTGAATCAATCAATTAGAATATATGGAATAAGTGGCAACTCTTGTTTAATTTGCAATTGAGACAACTTGAGATTTTGACTCAGAAAAATCCATTTGAGTCTGCCTGTGGCTTTCAAGCTGCCTGATCTGAGATACAAATTATTTTATATATTTTAGTTGCATGAGATAGTATATGTGAATGCATGTGTAAGAAAGAAAATGCTGTGCAAAATAAAGTAGCTCTCTTACTGACAGAGTTTATCCTCTTATTTGGAAGAAAAAAAAATTGTTTTCAAAGACCTTTTCACAGTTCTATGAGAAGGAACTGTTCTTTAATTCAACCCCAGAGACTTCAGAAAGGAACCACGTTTAAGTTATAGGTTGATCTGATCAGGGGATCTTTAGCCATGCTTTTGCCAACTACGTTAGGGAAGATTAGATAAGATCATGTAGGAGCAATACTTGCCTAGAAGACCCAATGTTTATTGAGTGCATTTAAACTGTTTTCTTACAGTGGGAAATGTTTGGAAATCTGCTTTTGAGTAAAATGACTTAAACAAGAATACCTCATTTTATCACTTTGTGGATGAGACAGAGAAGTGATTACTTTTTATATGTGTATTTCATTGCCACTTTCCATCTGGCATTTGCAGTATTGATAAATAAATTCAAACCTAAAGTTGTTCTGCTTGATCACATGTTTCTTCCAGCCCTGGATATTTGTTACTGCTTCCAACTCAAGATCAGTCCTTGTGGATGAGCTTATTCATATCTGAGCCAATACTAAATGTGATCCACATCCCAGACCACAAGCTGCCTCCTCATCAGCTTCCTGCTTGCTCCCTCTCTTCCCACCCATTTTACAACTTCTCCTGTGGTCTTAGCTCGTTCTGAAGCTTTCTCTGAATCTACATCTGACCTCGGAAGAGAAAGTATAAAACTAGGACATGATACTCTGTGTCTCAGGCTAGTCAGGAGTGTATGTTGGATAAGAAGAAAGTCAGTTGAGTATCAAGTCTGATCATCCAAAGTCAGTGGTCTAGAAACCAGGATATCAACACAGAGTCATGGCTGTTGGAAGAAAGGGTGATTACAGAGAAAGGCATGAGCAGTGGTTAATCACTCAGCTGATTTTTCCAACTGTGATGTGTCTTTGTACCTGGGGAGTGGGCAGAGAAACTACAGTCAAGTCCCCTGGGACATTCCTTGCTGAATTTAGTGTTTTATATGCCTGTGCTCCATACCTGCATGGCTTAAGTCATTATCATTCACAGAAGTAGCCTGTTTAAGTTGTTCTTCCTGCCTCCAACCCTGTCTCCTCTCCCTTGGTTCTCTATCAGTTTTTCTGCATTTTGGGTCTCTTCTTTTAGGCCTTCAGCACCCCCCCACACACACACACACATGCACACACATACACACACATAGAGCATGCCTGTCTTCCTGACACCTACCAGGAGATTTAAAGTTAAAAGAAAAGAAACTTAATCAGAACAATTCTTAACCCAAAAGGAAGAATCTTTTAAAAATAAATAAATAAATAAAACCAAAGAAGAACTAATTTTATAGAGAATGGGTACTTCCTACTGTCCTTCAAATTATTCTTCTGAAACATTTGTGTGTTTAGATATAAAACCAGCTTTATGAGTGTTTTACCACTGAGATGATTCTAAGCCCAGATGTTTAATTCATTTTATTTGAGAAACCATCCCTGTCTCTCATTGCACGCCCAAAGAATAAACTATCAAATATTCTCATTTACATAATCTGTTCAGTTTTAAATGGCAGTTAGTCCCAGGCTAGAATATACAGCTCAGCAGGCGAAAGTAATTTTAAGATCATTAGACTTATATGTCATGGTCAGGAGGTCAGCACACTTGAATTTCATTATGCAATAAGGAAAAGCACTTTCTTTCAGTTCTCACATCTTTGTTCTGTGTCCTTATTTGGAATAGTAAATTAGAAAATAATATGGGAGGGAGAATCCTTTTCTATCACTTTCAAGAAGAAAATAAAATTGGTGACCAAGTGATTCTGTTTGTAAGTGGAGACCTTCCTCCACTTAATGGTCCTGGAAAGGAAAAAAAATAATTCAAAACAACAAGCTTACCGTTAAAAAGCAGTTGTTATAAACCTGTCTGTTATTGAAGCAGCATTCATTCACTATCTTGGCTTAAATTCCTATAGCACCTACTGTTTTGCACACTTATATAATACTCAGACAAGGAGGGCACAATGTTATGAGAGGAAATTAGCTCATTTCTGCCATTATTTAGTTCCAGTGGAGCTTGGGTCTGCACATCTCAGATCCAGAGTTTAATCTTCTGCCAGCACTCCAGCAAGCCTGATGAAGAGGCTGCATATACTTCCCTCTGAGCCGTTCATGGAGGCTCCTTCTCCTGGAAGATTCCTCAAAACAGGGTGAAGCCTTTATTGAAGGATTTCTCACTGATGTCCACTCATATGAATCATATGAAACCAGCATACACTGACCATCTTACAGTGGAGAACAGTTCAAATTGCCATTTCAAATAACCATTGTGAATAGAAAACAACAGACCAGGCAACACCAAACAGGGTTGTTTTCTTAGCATAGACTCTCTGCTGCTTTTGTAACCCAGAAATCAGACCCACAGCTCCATACTAAAAGCCCATGTTCTCATCTTTTCACATAGGGGCCCATCAGCCTGCTCCTTAAGAAATGGAGAGCTGACTGGACATAGCTGGCAAGTAAGTTATTGTCCGTAAATTCTGTCGATAAGGATCACAAGACAGAGGGAAGGGTATCTCTCAAGGACAACTGGACAGCCCCACGAACTCTGTATGCTTCTAATAATGTTTTTTTTTTATCTTCCCTTTTCCTGTTGTTTCTCATCTTCTCATTATTTGATTTATCATTTAAATATGCTTTTCTTTGATTCTGTTTTTATATTGATATTTTTGTTATTTAATTCCTGCTATTAGTACTAGAGCCCAACTCATTTTCTGTTCAACATTTTAATTTCTATTTGATCGTAGATTTATTTTCTGGTCTTTTAATTTATAAATTATAACGTGGCCTTTATATCTTTTTTCTTTTTTCTCTTACTACTCCTATTTATTATAATAGCAAATGTTTTTTGATCCACTTCCTCTCACCTCACACACTATGTATTTTCTTTCTGGTTTTTGTCCTCTTATAATTTTCCTTCTGTTTTCTTGAGTTAGACTGCTCTTTATGCTGACTTTTAGTAAGCATAGCCAGAAAGATGCTGTTTATTTGAAAGAGTCCAGTACAACAACAAAGAATCAGGGGTTGACTCCGTACTCTTCAGAAGCCACTCTGTGCACCCAAAGCCACACTGAGCATTCATGATCTCCTGCAAGAGATCCCTGTGCCATTTAAGACCAAATCTAGAGACACCAGAAGCTCACAAGTCAACCCTCCACAGACTGCTAATTTTTCCTCTGCATAATTTAACTTTGTGTGAGGATGTTACTTCCTGGAATTTCACACTGTCCAGACATTATATAAAGAGATGTATTTACAATATTACTATCACTTTTACTTTTGTAATCTCAATTTTTAAAACCATATTTTAAAAGTCATGCTCTTGATATCAAGAAAATATTTATTAACATAGGTCATTATGATAGCAATGCAGATATTTATAAGAACTTTCGACTTGATATTTTGAGAACATTCACAGTTTTGACAGCTGATCAAATGGTATCTAAATTAGTGTTTAATATTTAGAATTTAAGAACTCTGTTATCTGAATTTGTAGATTTTTTCCTTGTTGCCTTAATTTTAAACTGGTTGATGAAGTTTATGCGTAAACACAGGTTTTACAATGATTACATGGATACTTTATTTAAATATGCCTATGGCTAAGCTAAGATATCCATTTTTGGTGGTTCTACGTGTATTGTTTGTTTTCTTAAATAAAAAATTTAAAAATGTAAAAAAAAAAGTCATGCTATCCTAATGTGTTGGTCATCTTATCTTGTATGAACAATATTTATTGCAGACATGAAGCAGAAAGATAAAAATGAGGGGTCAGGGGTCTTCCTTAAAGAGGTGCCTTCATTGCTATCTGCTACTCCCCCTGCCACGAGTCACTTTGCTGAAGAGTCAGATAGAATTGGATTTTCAGAGAGGGACAATCTAAGGAAAAAAAGTCAGACTTCTGGCACTAACCCATCTCTAATATACTTCCACATTTCCAGATGGTTCCTCCAACCATCTAAGTAAGATCCCAAGAAGTTGTTTTCAGCCACACTGTAACTGCCATGAAAGGGCCACTCAGAATAGGCAGCCACTCTGCACTTGCTGGAATTACCTCTTGTTTTTGTCAGGACTTATTTTAGATTTTTTGAGCCCACTCTGAAGATTAGAGCCTAAGGCGAAGGGATGCTAATTTCACTTCTTGAACACGGGTTTAGTTCTTAGGAAACATGATGATGGCTGAGGCTGGGCTTTTTCAGTCTTCTGCCTCCAGAGGTAGAACAAGAAACTATGAATCTTCAGACTCCAGACTTATGATGATAATTCCTTTGACTTCACACATTTCATTACCTGAAATTGATGTTGAATTTCCTTTCAGAATACTACCAAGAGTTAGTTTTCATTTCATAAAGGGCTTAAGTCCATTATCATTTAAGCTGACTGATTATCTCTGCAAATTTAATTGCTTTAATAGCCAACCAGCCTTGTTAATGAGTTTATGCCAAAATGAATGGGTACATGTCAACTATTCTGAAACCAAAGTCATCACTTTAAATAGAAATCTCCAGTCATATAACTAGATGGTAGTTGAGAATTCTACTGGTGGATTAAACAATATAGTCACCTAAGCAGATATTTTGCAACAGCTTATCTTTGAGAATGCTCCAAGTGATGCTTAAGATGAAATATTCTATGGGTACCAGACCATGAGGTTCTAATTTCAGTGACTAATGTGTTTGATAATAACTGTACTGATATCTCCTAAGCTGTTTTTGAGATTAATGAGTACACGTGCACAATGTGCTAAATATTGGCAAACCACTCTCCAAAGTGGTTAAAAACTTACGTTGACAGTAGAGTCTGAGAGTTTCTTATCAACACATATCCTTACCAATACTACATATTGTCATGCTTGCCATTACAATAATGGACATTTCAATGTTGAGATAAAATTAACAGTCCTAATATTCAAAATATGGTTTTGTTACTTATTATATGAGTGGCCTTGATGAAGTTATTTAACATTTCTATGCTTCAGCTTTCTCTTCCATAAAATGGGGCTCACAGCATGCATACCTCATTGGGTATTTTATCATATATAATGTATTTGCATTTCTCATATATGATGTATTTGTATTTACACACATACATATGTGTGTGTGTGTATGCATAGGTATGTGAGTGTGGCTGGCCACAACTTCCTGTTTATACTTAGTGTTAAGAGGTTATAGTTAAATTCATAATTCACTCTAGCTTATATTTAAGACACTGTGGCAAGGATTTTGCTTCATGTTATTTTTCTTGCTCTTATTTTTGCTTTATCCAATTTTCCCCATTATTTATTTTAATGTTTATTTTATCTTGATGACGTAATGCGTATGCTTATGGAACCCACTTTGACCAGTTAAAAAAAGAAACTTGAAGTGATCATTATTTTTTATTAAATTGAGTAACATGAATTTGACTAAATCACGAAATTATTTGACTAAACTGACTGAAGAATTCAGTCAAAAGTATAGAACTAGTTGTGTGTGTAAAATGTCAAATTCCTGCAATTAATGGAATTGATGAGAACAGTCCACTCAAATATTATTCTTTTTAGCCTAGAAATGGAAGTTAATTCAGCTGCATGAAAAGAGCCCTCTGAAAATGACCTTCTATCAGGCATGGACACAACTTGTAAAATTTTACAAACGAAATGGTTATATTATGTGCTTGGCATTTTTCTTCTTTCTCAAAAATTTTCTCCTTAGTTCTTTTTCCCATTAATGAAAAAAAAAACATGATTTACACTAGCTTTAGCTAGAGATTTATCTAGAGAGTAATTTGATATGAATATCATTATTACAGTCCCACTGCTCCAAATGGATTTTTAGATTAATATATCTGCAGAGATATAAAATTATCTGATTTATAACTATGCATTATTAGATCTGAAATGTCAGTTATTATCTCCTCAGCATAACACTTAGATTACCATATAATTTTATGCATCTTTGAGAAAAAAGGTTGAAAAGTAGCATGGAAATGAATCTTGTGTCTATTATTACAATTGGAATGTCGTGTCAAGAATAGCTATGGATAATGTACAACTTCATATTGACTTAATTCTAAGCACGAAGGGACAATGGTAACAAAAGTGGCACACATCTTCATTAATCATTCCTTATTTATGTCTATTCTTTGTAACACTAATTGATTTACTGTACTATGACCTTCCACCCATTCTTTTGCTTTTAAATTGGGAATGTATGAAATTAAACCAAGATAATTTATCAACTCAACTTTCATGTATAACATTCAAGGTTAGCAAAATGCTGCATACTGAAGGAGAGATTTGAGGGTTCAAATCTTTCTCATAAGGCCCTCAGCTCATGAATCTAGGAGTCATTAATAGTAGTAAAATTTATCTTTTCTCATGCCTTATTTACTGACACTTATTAACTATTTGATATAAGGCTGAAAGTGAGTGGAGGCTAAAGTCTTCATCTGTAAAGATGATGTCTAATATGGAATTATTATATATGGAGCTTTGCCAAGTAATAGTAATGTTGAATGCATTCTTATTCAACAAACGTCCCAATAGTAGAATAGGGAAAAGAATAATAATGAAGATGGCATGGGCTTCAATCCAAGCTCTCCCTCTTACTCACTTTGTGAATTCAACCCAAGTTTCCTTATCCAGTAAATGCAGGTATGTCTCATGTTTACTATGAACATTAACAAATGATGAATGGAAATACACCTGCTATATTATTGATGCATTACAAAATTCCATAAATTTTAGCCACTGTATTTTCCATTATTATTTTTTATTGTAATCCACATCCTTATTTTATAATTAAGAAACTTGGGTATATTGAAAGCCAGTTGCCAGCTTGAGGCTCAAGCATATTAGGCAAAACTAAAAGTAGAAGCTCGATTGGTTGACTCTCTTATAGTGCTATTTCCACCAAAATATGCTTTTTTTATATTGGCAATTATTTAATAGTCAAATATTTGTTCAAACAGCTTTATCAAAGTGCCTTGCATGAAGTAGGCATTTAGTAAATGCCTGTGGAACGCAGATGCATGGAAATAAGTTCATTTTCCTCTCATTCGTTTTCAGCCAAATTGTTACAGGCTAAATAATAGACAGGGATTAGTTACTTGCCATATCCCTCCTTCTCCATAATTTTGAAACAAATGTGTGAGACATTTTCTTGTATCATTGTAGTTGAATTGACTGGGCTCTGAGGTTTTAGTTTGTAAAAACATCACAGCTGAAGGAGCATTTGTGGAATTTTTCCTACTAAAAACGGAAATGGTTATTGTTTGCATTTACCTCTCACAGAGCAGGCTTTGGGGTTGTCTGATTTGATACTATCAATACATCTGGCCCATCAGGACCTCCACAGGATCTAGATACCACATTGTTGGTTGTCTGATGCTGATTTCTCTGCCAGTGTCATGGGGTCACACCAGAGATGGACCTGGCAGAACAACCTTCTCTGGCACAGTTTCAACATTGGGTATCAGTTAGCTTCTTTCTTCTCTCTTTGGATGTTGGCCAATGTTTTGTATTTCAAATTTCATGTGGAAGCTTTGTAAGCTATGGATTCTTAATTCCTGTTTTCAAATTGCTGCAAGTGTAATTTGTAAGGACATTTGCATAGCATTTTAATATAGTCTCAAAGACTGATTCCATTATTTCTTTAACAATGTAGAATAAGAATTGTATTGGCAAACCTATTTAATAGAGAGATCCTAGACACACAGTTTTAGGAATTTTTTGAATGTCAGAATACTTAGAAGCATAGCTGGAGGTAGGTTCCAGGTTTCCTGCCACTCAGTCTATTGTACTTTCTACCAGTACTCCAGCCTTGGGCAGAGTGCTGTGCTTTTTAAAATTAATAGTAGTCCTCCAGACTATTAGGAACAAACATTGCAGATGAATTAGACTGGGTCATAAGGTCTAAGAAGACTTGGGACATCTTTTTAAACTGCCACCCTCATCTGTCTTCAGTAGCAGGCACCCAGTTTTCTTCAGTATGAGTGAAATTGGCAAACAACCTTAGGGTCCAAATTTTAGATCTAGAGTTTGTACATTGTCTAGCCATTGAGCCAACTACAATTGGTGCCATTTATAAGTCATCTCCCAAGGTGTGGAGGCTTTGAGAAGTTTAAGATGGTTCTTAGTTCTTGCTCTTTAGAAGGGAAGAAAGCAGCTTCAAGCATAAATGTAATCATTAAATAAAAATATTCTAGTAACAAAGTATTTCATAACTTGAAAACATACATGTAATAACTAGTGGAATCTGCCAATTCCTCGTATCTCTAAAGTCTTCATGTGTTGTCTCTTCTGTATCCAGCTTTCTTTCCTGAATTACCCGATTCCTACTGAATTCTTGTTCAGACAAATCTTTTCTGACCTAATTGGCAATCCCTTCCACCTACCATTTTAAGTTCTCTTCTTTGCAGTTGCCACACTTTACGCGGTTTGTATTTTATATTTATTTGTAAAATTATTTTTATTAAGGACCACTTTCTCCATTTAAGTCTATTCTCAGTAAGATTAGGGACAATGTTCCTTTTTGTATACTACTCTATCCCAGTGCTTCACATTGTGAGGTAGGTGCTTAGTAAGTATTTGTTGAATTAATGAAACTTTCCTGAATTTTTGTGGAAGGACAAACAGTCAACTAGTATCAAATGTATTCCAAAATTGGCTTTAAAGCAGGGTTTTCAACCTTGGCACCATTGACATTTTGGGCTGGATAATTGTTTGTGGAGGGGCTATTCTGCGCACTGTAGGCTATTTAGCAGTATCCCTGGACTGTTCCCCTAGCTGTCAGTAGCACTTCACCCCCAACCCCAAATCTCCAGTCCTAACAAAAAAAAATGTCTCTAGACATAGCCAATATGATAATCCCTGGTTGAGAACCACTGCTTTAAAATAATTACAACATTATTCTCTGCCTTTTCAAAGTATAAATTATACACTCATTGAAACTAATGTATTTGCAGTCCTGTAAATCCACCTTGCTCTATCCTGCCATAGTTATTGTGGTGTGTTTGTTTATTCTTATTTCCTTAAATCTGTGTCATTCTACCTCATTTCCCCGAATATACTTCATTCTTGAGCTTCAATTCCCATTAGTTAAATGAAGCTCTTCCTATCAGTTAGAGTCCCACCAGGAAACAGAGGCCATACCCAAATTAGGATAAAAAGATTCTGTACAAGGGATAACGTAGCACTCCAGAGTTGCTATCACCTTTAGGCCTGTCAGGACAAAAGGATGGAGTGATGACCAGAATCTAGATTGCCACCTTCATAGGCTCTGCGACTTTCAGTAGAAGCGCCAAGCCAAACCAAAGTGACCCAGTAGGGAGGAAGACAAAGGAATAAAGATTCTGGTCACACTGTTCTTCATTCCAGTTTCTTCCAGGGTTCTTAATTGGCTGGGCCCATCAGGAATGCAGAGTAAGAAAGCCTGTTAATATAGTCCTGTAACTCAAACTATTAAGGTAGAGAACAAAGAGAAGAAAGAAACGGGCATTTATCTGGAGAGGCAAATGGAAATACAGCCCAGCTTTTCTTGCTATTTTAGTAAACAAAACAGAATTGCCCTGAACATTTTTAGCACCTATAATTTGCATTATTTCCATGAAATTTATTTGTATGGCAGACAATAGCTCTTCCTTAATTGCCTTTATTTGTGTTTGTGTGTGTATGTATGTGTGTGTGTGTGTGTGTGTGTCATATTAAATTTAGGGTATTGGCATACAGCTTGCTTGTCTTTATGTCAAGCAAACCAATTAGGGCGAATCTAAGTCTTTTGAAGGAGCGATCATGTTTTAATTATAGTACATTCTCTTTGTCATAGTTTGTGAACAGAGAAGATTTTCAAAACTCTTTATGATATTTTAACTGTTTAAATTTATTTTGATTTCTTGTTGGAGAGAGTACAAGGATCTCTTGCTTTATCTCTTCTAACCTTGAACTGATTTTATAAAATTGGTTCCATCTTTCTCTGCTAAGCCACTCTTTTTTGTGTGGGTGATAACGTTTTATTTTATTTTATTTTTATTTACAAACACTCTACATCTACCAAGCAAAAGCTCCCCCTTGCCCCTCTCTCTCCCTCTCCTGCTAACCTCTAATATCCATTCTTTCTCTGTGAATATACAATGTCTAGGTATCTCACTTAAATAACATTATATAATGTTTGCCCTTAGGTGACTTGCTTATTTCACTCGGCATGTTTTCAAGGTTCCGCATTTTGCTTGTTGCTGACTCAGAACCTCATTCCTTCTTATACCATTGTGTGTATGTATCACATTTTGTTTATCCTTTCATTGGTTAATGGACACGTGGGTTGTTGCAACCTCTCGGTTATTATGAATAACGCTGCTATGAACATTGGTGTAAAAGTTGTATTTGAGACCTTGTTTTCACTTTCTTTGGGTATATACCTAGGAGTGGAATTGCCAGTCATACGTTAATACTGTATTTAACTTTTTGGAGAACTGCTCTATTGCTTTTCCCAGTAGCTGCACCAGTTTATGCTCTCACCAACAATAAACCGCACTTCTAATTTCTCCACATCCTCTCCAACACTTATTACTGTCCATTTTTAAAACAATAATTAGCTTTATGGGTTGAAGTGGTATCTCCTAGTTTTGATTTGCATTTCCTTAATAGCCAATGATGTTGAACATCATTTCCTGTTCTTATTGGTCAATTGTGTATCTTCTTTGGAAAAATATCTATGCAAGTCATTTGTCCATTTATTTTTGTGGTTTCCCAGCTAAAGCTGAATTGTTGCCATTACTCTCAGCAATCTAATGATCTTTTAATAATGTAATTTTCTCCTTCTTCTTGAACAGTTATTTAAGTAAATTAAATGCTTGCTGATTAACATGCATAATTAGTGTTAACTTTTTACTAAAGAGATATACTTGTGACTTGCCTAAAAAACATCCAGACAGACACAATCTATAGTTTGCAGGCTGAAAAGTAAGATTTATAATCCTGTCATTAAGCCTAGGTCCTCCTATTTCCATTTGTCTTTCTTTTCACTGTCCTAACATTCTTTAAACTTTCTTTCTTTCCTTTTCTTAGTCATCCAGGGTTTTTTCTTCCCCTTAGAAAAGTTTTTTTTTTCTCTTAAAGAAATTGTTGCTTTACAGAAAAATCCTGCATAAAATACAGGATTCCCATATAACTCCCTATTATTAACATCTTGCATTGATATGGTAATTTACTGTGATTGATAAAAGTACATTTTTATAATTGTACTATTAACTGTATAATCCATGGTTAAACTTAGGATTCACCATTTGTGTTGTGCAGTTCCATGATTTTTAAAAATTTCTATTCTGTTATTATGTATATAAACTAAAATTTCCCCCTCTAACCACATTTAAATATATAATTTATGGCTTTTGATTATGTTCACAATGTTGTGCTACTATACTTTTCCATTATCCCAAGTAGAAACTCTGTACATTTTAAGCGTTTAACTCCCTATTTGCTACCCCCACCCTGTCCCCTGGTAATCTATATTCTAGATTCTGACTTTATGAGTTTGCTTACTATAATTATTCATATCAGTGAAATCATACAGTATTTGTCATTTTGTATCCAGCTTACCTAATTTAGAATGACATCTTCAGCGTTCATTTGTGTTGTTGTATGTCTCAGAACTTCATTCTTTTATACAGCTGAATGGTATTCTATTGTGGGTTTATACCACTATTGTTTATGAATACATTAGTTGATGGACACTTGGGTTGCTTCCATCTTCTGGCAAATGTAAATAATGCTGCTATGAACATCAGTGTGCAAATGCTGTTCAATAATGTCCACTTTTAATTGGTTGTTTATGTTCTTAATGTTGCATTTTGCAAGTTCTTTTTATATTCAAGGTATTAAGATCTTATCTAATTCATCATTTGCAACTCTTTTCTGCAGTCTGTCCTTTTACTCTCTTGATAATGTCCTTTGATACAAAAAGTTCTTAGTTTTGATATAGTCAAATTTATCTATTGTTCCTTTAGTGGGTTATCTTTCTCATTTCTCTTTTTACTCTAAATATTCTTCCTCATTAAACTTTTAGTACTCTTAACTTCTGTCAATTAACTCTTGATTCTTCAATCCATAATCATGTTATATCCCAAAGGCTGTCAAACTAATTTTTTCCAAAATTGAACTCATTATCTTTCTCCTTTTCCAAACTAGATATTCAAAATAATCTCTTGACAGAGATGTTTCAAATGGTAGCAACATCATTTACTTTGGAATCCACCAAACCAAATGCCTCAGAATCATTTTACTAGCCAATATTGCAGTCAGTTCATCTTTCTAATCACCCATCTATAAGCCTTTGCAAATTCATTGTAGTTAATCTTCTCAGTATCTTTCTGGACATCTTTGCATTATATGATGACAGAATCTACTGTTTTTTGAGTGTATATGATTTGGCTGGAGTCTTGCTATAGGCCAACTCTTGGAAGTGGTTCATATGAAACCAGTACTGTTTAACAAGTTAGTCCAAAGCAGGGAGAAAATGTTAAATGAGTCCAAAACAGATCATATGGTAGCTAGAGAGACATAATACAAATACCAAGTCCAAAGATAAAACAGCAAAATGATAAACCAAAAAGAGACAGGGTCAAGAATCTGTTGGAGATCTACATGAAATAGGTAGAGGATGAGAGGAGTCAAGTTCAGAATAATTAAGTCTTTATAATATGGGCACCCACCCATCAGAAAAGATGTGGGCAATAGCCTTAGAGCAAGATCTTGCAGATTACCCATTGTTTAGGCACTGAGAGGGTCTTGGGAAGGATGTGTAGGGAGCATGACTGGGAGAGCAGAAGTGTGGGGGCACTTATGGGGCTCGGTGTAGTATCTTTATGGCAGTTGATATGGAAATAATACAGTTCAGCTTTTGTGAAATGGCTGAATGTCCATCCCTCAGAGAAAGTGAGAGATGCCTGGGTAAAATGTCAATGGGTAAAATATCCCATATTGAGTTACCAGGTCCCTAAATATGCTCTGTTTAATAAAAACTATATGGTTGTGATGGACTATACTATGCTAATTAGTGTCCATCTTCCAGTAGTACCCTTCTCTGACTTATTCTCCATATTGCCACTTTTGATCTTTTACAATAGAAATGTTATCATGCAGTCTCTTGTATAAACTTTTCAATAGCTCTTCGGTCTCTTGACATGCATGTAAAGCTCTGTGTGGTTTTCCTCATCCAAGTACATCTGTATTATATCCCACTTTTCCCCACCTTTTACTTTAAAGTTTGTTAATACTTTCAAGCATAGGCTTTTCCATTCTCTTGTTCCTCTGTTTATATTTTTCTGGCTTCCTGGGACACCTAATAGGTTCCCATATGTAAAACTCCTATTTGTCATTCAAGAAGCTAAAACGTCATTAATCCTAAATAGACTTCTCTGACTCCTGAAGCCTTCAGTTTTGGATGTTATAGTCCCACCCCATACATTCTCTTGGTAATAACCCTCAGAATTTGCCACTGTGTTAAAATGGTTTCTTTCTGTCTCCCATATTAGACACTCATTTTCTGTTCAAGGTCAGACTCCTGATGTGATCATCTTAAAATCTACTTCCAGGCATAGTGCCTGATGCTTGAAAGGTGATGAGCAAATAAATGAATATTTGTTGGTCAAAGCTGAATGAAAGGCGAATGCCAGTGTTGAAATGTCAATGTAGTTGAATATTCATGTTGGACTTGCATTAAAAACATCCATTTTCTCTTAACTGTTGAGGAAATTGAGGTCAAAAAAAAACAAATTAATGACTTAAATCAGTTGGGATTTAAGTGTGTTCATGTTTTCCTTTTCATTGATGTCTGTTTTTTTGTTGTTTTTTTCTTGAATTTCTTGCAGTCTTGAATGAATTGAACAGGTGGGTAGAATTGAGCAATGAATTCAGGCATGCCAGTTGTACATGTTAATCAAGTCATTGTTTTTCCTCTGTAAGGTAAAACAAGGACACCATCTTTTAAGGCCAGGAGATAACATAAATAATTGAATTAATTGATATTTATAGAGCATGATGTTACATGTATAAATATCCTTATTTTAATATAAAAATATATAATAAAAGCCCGCTATGCTGAAAAACACAGTCAGGCTTGTTTTAAAAGAAGAAAAACAACAAAACCATACCTAACATAATAAGTATTCAACAAGATGTTCTTTGGAAATAAGCAGTTTGTGAATTGCAGTATTTCCTATGTTTGACATGTTGTTTGCATGGTATTCCAAATCTCTAGTGATTTTAATGAAATGGAACTAAGGGGTTTCAGGATTAAGTGTTGGAATACAGATGTAAGGATGTATCATTTGCATTGTTTTTGCATAATTTGCAAATTTGGTAACCCCAATAATTTGGATGCTACCAACTCCTCTGACTTCAGCTATATCATTGCATCATATAAAACAGAAAGAGAAACATTTGTTTTAGATAAGAGTATCTCACTTTTGCTCACAGTGAGGGCTTCTTACCAACTCTCTCTTCATTTGGATTTCATTTTCCCAAACAAAGGATTTTTCTGCTCTAAGCATCGGTATAGCATAGATACAGCTCTCTGTTATCTTCTAAATTATGTACAATATTTGCATCTAACACTTGAAATACATATGAGAAATGCGAACATAATTTAAAGGCTCAATATTTATGGGACTTTTGGTGACTGCTATATTCTTTCTGACTTAAATATCTCTCCATTCCAATCCTTCCTACATAAAACCACCCTAATAGTTGACCAAATGCACTCTTTATTATATTACTGTTCTGTCTATCATTTTACTCTCAAGGCTGTTTTGTTCTGGTCCAGATGCTCCATAATCTTTCCCATCCTACTACCTAGCTATATTGATCATGTCGTCTCAGGATCCACTTCTCCCTGCTATTAGTGAAGTGTCTTTCAGAGTTCTTATTCTGTGCTTATTGACATGCTGATTCTCAGCTATGTGACCATGATCCATTCCTGCTTGCAGCAACCTTTCCAAATCCAATGTAACCTTCGAGGTCAATATTTAGATCCTGTTACTTCTTCAGTGACTTTTATGATGAATCTCTTATCCAAGGAGTTCATTTTTTTCTAAATATCTATGTACAGACAGAGCACTACACAGTCTACTATTTAAGAGTTTAATTGCCTCACATGTGAATTCTGTCCTCTAATTGCTCAGGGGAAAAGAATCACTTTCTACATTTTAAATGTTTCACATGGTACTAATTATAACATGTAGCACAGACAGGTAACAATAGACTCATAAAGTTTCCTCAGGGTTGCAGTTTGCCTGTTTTTGCCCATTCTGGGCATCAACATTTTTGACAGATTATCAGGCCGTGTGCAGCCAGTTTGTTCTAGTCAAGAAGTTAATGCCTCGCATTTAGATATCATATTTTATACTTTCTCAAATAAGTTTCATGTACAGGGCCTCTTTTATCTTAGCAATTGACATGTTAAACAGATACTTCATTAATAATGATTACTGTTTTAATAAAACTAAGCTCATAAAATATCAAAATAGCATGACTAATACAATATTCTGATATATACTCTAATATATATTGTAAATAAATAAAGTATTTAAATAAATCACTCATCTAATATTTAATATAAAATCTTCACATGAAATAATATAAATATTTCAATGGTAATTATGATGATTATTTTTTATAAATGACTTCTCAGTGGTTGCTTGCTATGTGTTATGTACTGTACCAGATATTTTATAGATTGTACCTCTTATTCTCACAACAGTCCTAAAAGATAGGCATAATTATTACTGTTTTTATATATGAGGAAATTAAGGCACAGAAAAGTTATCTGGCTTGTTTCAGGCCACACAATTATGACTCGGGTAATCAAAATATCAAGCCCAGATTTTAATCGCCCGAAGTCCTCCCTGTTTGCCCTGTACCAAGCTCCATCTCTTGAACCCTATTTAAAGATAAGTGACACTTATCAAAGATCCAGCACAGGCAAGCTTCAAATTCAAACCCAGTTTTATATTGCAATTGCCTTCAAATGCTATGATCATCTGTTATTATTTTTTTAAAGATGTGGTCTATTCTTTTTTTTGGTTTTTATAAAGGAAATTTATTACGTTAAAAATTTAGATTTCTAAGGACATTAGACTGTTCAAACTAAGGCATCCAGAGAAATATTCTTTGACTCAAGAAAGGCTGATCTAGGAAGGCCCATGGCTTGTGTCTGCTGGTCCCTTAGCTCCTGGTTTCAAACAGCTTCCCAGGATGTTGTCTTGAGCTCTAAATACCTCTGTCATCTCTGAGATCTTTCCACGATTCCCTCTTTTTTTTTCTTTTATTAATTTTTAAAATTAAAAAAAAACCAAACACAAACATTCTTAACATATGATCATTCCATTCTACATATATAATCAGTAATTCACAATATCATCACATAGTTGCATATTCATCATCATGATCATTTCTTAGAACATCTGCATGAATTCAGAAAAAGAAATAAAAAGACAACAGAAAAAAATTCAAACATACCATACCCCTTACTCCTCCCTTTCACTGATCACTAGCATTTCAATCTACTAAATTTATTTTATCATTTGTTGCCCCCACTATTTATTTTTATGCCGTATGTTTTACTCATCTGTTGATAAGGTAGATAAAAGGAGCATAAGACACAAAGTTTTCACAATCACACAGTCACATTGTGAAAGCTGTATCATTATACAATCGTTCCAGTACTCATGTTTCTTGAAGATGATCAACTGTTATTTTAAACTCCTTTGGTGCATATCATAATTAAGCATCTAATAAATGTTAACCTTTTGATAGAAGTAATTTTAAACCTACATGAACATTATCGAATTAAACTCAGAGGCATTGTTGGATAATAATTATGAAATGAATTATCTCATATCAAACCAGTCATAAAATGGATTTTCTTTTTCATTTACACAAATGTAATCCATTGTCTTTCATTCTGTCAAGTCATTTAGCTAGAGGAAAAGTTTCAAAAGAAAATCAACTTTGAGAAACAGTGAATCAAATGATGAATTCAGCCTTAATATATGGTGAATGATTTGTCTATCAAAGTGAGTTCAGACCTACCTAAAAAGTCTATGTGATTTGAGCACGTTTTCTCTCCCTGGAGCTCCCCTATCTGCTTTCTGTGTGAGCCCAGCGGTGTCATTCTCCAAGGCAATCAAGAGTGGTGTTCAGGCTGTATCTGGCCAGCTGACTTCAGTTTTAACCAAGTATGGGTAAGAAGTTCAGTCTGGCTATTTTTCCCTTTTCTATAGATCCAGATTGTGGCCTGAGGAACTAAAACATCTTTTACCTAAAAAAGCCTTGCTATTTAAAATATAATCCTGAGACCAGCTGCATAGCATTACTTGGGAGCTTCCTGAAAATGCAGACCCTTGGACCTTATCCCAGACCTTCTGAACCTGAATCTGAATTTTATCAAGATCCCCAGGAAATTTTGATGCACAGTGTAGTATGGGAGACACTGGGTTTGTTGATACTTTTAACTATTTGATGTGCAGTGGACAGTGGAACCAAGGCAAAGAGTTTCCCCTTTCTCTTTTCCTTAGCTCTAGGTCTGAAAATACTGCCTTGTCATTAAATATTATTTTCCAGTCCATGGTTTTCATTGTTTATTGTTCCTTTTCTATGAATATAAAATAGAATTGATTCATATATATATTGTTCTTTAAAAGAAGTATTATTGTCCCTAGGTTAGCTTAGATATAGTAATCATAAGGCCATTCCCTGCTATTCACATTACACAGTTATATAGGATTACAGTATTGAATAAAAAAAAGGTCTCAGGAACAAAGTGATTCAGGTTTTTTATTTGCATTTAAAAACCTGAGATTTAAAGAATTGAACAGACTTGTTCAAAGTATCATAGCTAGTTATTGGCAGAGCTGGGACTAGATTATATGCCTCTTAACTCTAAATCTTGTACTTCCTTACTGTTCCATTTTACTTTTCTATGTGATCTTCAATAACAGAATAGCATTTGAACATCATGGTAATACTCAACCACCCTAAAGAGACTCTTTTGTGGACACTGCCAGGCAAATGAGGATATAGGCCTATCGTTGACTCAGTGGTATGTTGGAGCTGGCTCTCACTGGCTCATAAAAGCCAGTTGGGTGCAAATATCTCTTCCCAACTCTATGTTCAGTGACACCACAGAGGTGGTTTGAAATCAGCCATTGTAGAGATATTTATATCATGGAAACTGACAAACAACAAATCGGACATTTTTAACACCCATTTAGAGAGCTGTTTTTAAAATATTTACCAGCACACCAATGTTCTAACTGTACTGTTATTTCACCTGATTTAAGAATCAAGGTTGAGGGAGTGTAAGTGTAGTTCAGTGGTAGAATTCCCACCTGCCATTCGGGAGACCAGGTTCAATTTCCAGCCCACTCACTTCCCAAAAAATGAACAAAATCAAGCAAACAGTTCAACAAATCGTGCTGCAATAACAGGATACTCGCATGGAAAAAGAATGAAATGTGACCCCCACCGTACAACATACAAAAAACTTAAAAAAAAGAATTAAGATTGAAACTGTTCTTGGGAATCAACTATGGACTGGATCCTGGAAGTCGCTCAACTGACTTCTGCCATTTAGCAATGATGTTTATTAATATGTGTGATCAATTTGTACTTTAAGGTTTCTCCCTGTTGTCTTTTTAAGTAATCAGTTTCCTTCCCTGACACCTCTTTTTTAAATTAAAAACTACAAAAACAATTAATGCACTGAAGAACACAAAGAAAAAATTATAAATCTTAACTATACAGAGCTAAGCACTATTACTATTTTCCCTAAATATACCTAGTCTTTTCCTGCATATATATACATATACATAGTCATGTATCATGAAGATTTTTGATATTTTAAACATATATGATAGCATCACATGAGATTTAAAAAGCATTCTGTCCCTAGTTGCTATGCATACAAGATTTTGAGTGACTTATATTTCCACTATTGCCACTGATGCTCTGGGGACCTTCTGGGAAAATGCTTTCTCCCCTTCTTAAGAAAAGCGTCACCTTTGGCCTTATTAGTTTCTGCAGTCATACCAGGGCAGGGCCACTCTACTGATGGTCATCAAATATTGACTTATGTTTCATTCTCCTCCATTCTTTGAACATGTCAGTTCTCTTAATTCTTTATATACATTGTTATACCATTGTTGTGCTGGCATATTGATGTTTTCTAAGCAATTCCCCATTTATTTGCATTGATATTTTGAATACCGTTTTATGGTAAGCCAAGACCACAGGAGGACTGTCATTCAAACTTCTTATTTGTGGAGTTGCTATCTGATGAAATAGCATTCTAAGAAGATCCTATGAATAGGGCATTGTAGCCGCAAGTTCTGTGTGAGAAAAACTGCCATTAGCTTTTCCTTTACCCTTGCTTGGTTTTGAAGAGATCAGAGCTATTCACAGTTGTATGGTTTTGCCATTCTGCCTGTGTCACAGGCAGGTGATTACCTGTCAAGGTATATTAGAGTTAGAGCCACCTGCCCCCCAAGACTGCTATTTCTTTCTTATACTTTAAGTTTACTGTCTCTAGGAGGCAACAAGAAATCATGACAGCAAAGTTGTCTTGAATCAGTAAGGATTATGATGATGCTGGTGATTCTACCCTGACTGACACTATTGTGTGTCACTATTGTGTGGCTTGTCCAGTCCTAGATTTTCTGTATTTTTGTTTGTTTTATTTTGTTTCACTATAGAAGGTCTCACTCTTAAGCTGAAAGGAAGACCACATTAGGAGTGTGGATTGTGGAGACCACTGCAGGTTTCTCCTGGAACATCACCATTGCCAGCACCACCCTGTCGCAGAACCAGAGAGAGGAAAACAAAAGAAGTGTAGAGGGCAGTTGTAACCCAAATGGAGCTATGGAGCTAGACCCTCTGAGGCCTGCTCCTTCTAGTCAATGTATTAAAAAAGCAAAACTAAACTGAAATATACGCACAAATCCAACATGGTTTGAAGAATAATATACTTCTTTATCATGGGTTTCTCTAAAGAAGAAGCAAGGGAATTTATCAGTTGAAGAACTTGATTAAGAGAAACAAGCAAACAAAAAAACAACGACATTTTCACAGAAATAGAGACATTCATATTTAACTCATTTTTAAAAGTTCTACTTGTGGGCATATAGTAACCATCTCAAATCTAAAATATCTAAATCTGAACTTCTACTCTACTCACTCCCCATCCAAAACCTATTCCACAGTCTTCCCTAACTCAATGACAACTCCATCCTATCACTTGCTAAAGCAAAAAATCATGTAGTAATATTTGGTTTCTCTCTCACATCCCACACCCAATACTTCAGCAAATTCTTTTGCCAGTGCTCCCAAAATATACCCCAAATCCAGAGATTTCTTAGCACCTGCACTGCTCCCACTCTAATACAATCCATCATTATCCCTCACCTAAATGATTGCTGTAGCCTCCTAGATGGTCCTTCTTGTTTCTACCTTTGCCTCCTCCCTTCAGTCTTTTCTCAAATGGTAGCCAGAATGATCCTAAAATGAAATCCATGAACTATTTCACTTTTCCTTCAAAAGCTTAAAATGCCTTTCCATGCCATTCATTGTAAAATCCAAAACCCTTCTCACGGACGTTTAAAGCCCTCATAATGTGCTTGCTCTTCTCAGTACCTCTTTTCCTTCAACTCTAGCTAATTTCCATCTTTTTTCTCTGTTTCAGACTTACTGACCCCCTCATTCCTTGTTGAAATCCAGCCTTAGGACTTTTACTCTGGCTATTTTGCTACCTACCTGCTCTTTCCCCAGATTGTGTGTTGCTTATTCCCTCCCTTCCTTTAGATCTTTACCCAAATGTCACCTTCCCAATGAGTCCTTCCCCAACCACTCTACTAAAAAATTGATTTGCTTTTTTTTTTATTAATTAATGGAAAAAAAAAAGAAATTAACCCAACATTTAGAAATCATACCATTCTACATATGCAATCAGTAATTCTTAACATCATCACATAGATGCATGATCATCGTTTCTTAGTACATTTGCATCGGTTTAGAAGAACTAGCAACACACCAGACAAAGATATAGAATGTTAATATAGAGAAAAGAAATAAAAGTAATAATAATAGTAAAAAAACAAAACAAACAAAAAACAAAAACAAACAAACAAACAAAAACAAACAAACAAACAAAACCTATAGCTCAGATGCAGCTTCATTCAGTGTTTTAACATGATTACTTTACAATTAGGTATTATTGTGCTGTCCATTTTTGAGCAGCATAAACATAAAGAGAGGTTGAAAGGGACCTTTGGATAACCTTAAGTCATCGTATATGGAATAATATTTCTTGTAGGGCTTTCTCTTTTATCATAAGCGATCATCCCACTCTAATTCCTCAATGATGTATGGTTTCATTCAGCCTACATTAGATGAAAGGTTTTATTTCCTTTGAAATTCTGTAAATAATTAAGAATTTATTGAAACTGAGTTATTAAAAATGGAATTTCTAAACAATTCTTTTCGAATTTATAGTCTAGTAGAATAATAAAAAAATTTTTAAAAACCATCAAGATGATAGTAAGTACTCTGCAAAAACAGATGAAACTGAAGTTTTGCCATTTTGGCAACTCTTCCAGTATACCTATTGTGCCTCGATACATTTTTTTTTTTACCTCAATATATTAAAAAAAAAAAATTGATTTGCTCCTCTCGATTTTCTCTATGTCCCTCATCCTTACTTGCCCCACTACACCCTATAGAAGTTCTTACTGTGATCTGCACAGTGACATTATACTTATCTCCTGCTGTTTGTTTCTTCTGACTCTTCCCATGAATACAAGCTCTATAAGGGCAAGGATTCTGTTTGTATTGCCTTTTGCTGTTACCCCAGTGCCTAGGACAGTCCCTGTCCTATAAAAAGGCACTTGTTAAAAACTTTTCAAATAATTAAGTCTCTCTCTTTTCCCAATATTTCCCTCTAAGAGGAGGTGGTAAAAAATAGTCTCTCATCTTTTTTTTTTCTCTCTAGCTCTTCTTCCCACCCAGTTTCCAGGTACCATGCTATTTCTTTAGTGCTTTCTCCTTTTCTTGCTGAAGTCTTAACATGCCATCTTCCCAGGGTGCACTGCCTGGAAAAGACACTTCATCTCCTACTTTGACTTTTTCGTGTTTTTGTTTCTTGAGAATTAACTTTCTTCAGGATGTTAGTAATTAAATTTCCCTCTTTTACTAAATGTTTTTTCTCTAACTTGAATAATAATGTTTTTTTAAAAGGAGAATATCTCTGTCCATATTCAGTATTGACTTGAATAACTACGTTTTTAATGTTATTGAAATATGTACAAATACAATGCTGGAATGAACTTCCATTTTCCTACTTCTTGTATCATTATTAACCCTAGAGAAAAAAATATATATAACTAAAGTACCAAGAAAATTCAAATTAATAGTCAATGGACAGTGATGCTTTGGTAAAATATCACTGCTAATATTAAAGAAAATACACTCACAAGATGCAACCTCATTATTTTTCTTTATAGTTTAAATATGATGGGCTATCCATTTGAAGTATTTTAATGATTAGTTCCTTAATTCTTTCTTGTTACAAGTAAATGCAGTTTAATCTATGATCATAATTTTAATAAAGCTATCAATTGACTAGACACTCCAAAATAAAATACTGAGTATATAAAAATTACCTTTAATAGACATTTCCCATTTACCCTTAATACTGTAATAGCTGCTAGTGAATTATCTGAAGTTTGCATGTACAAAGACAAGAGCTGCTCATTATGTCCTTTAATATCTTCTTTTGTACTGCTTGCTATGGAATTATTTAGCTTTATGTAGATTGAGTTAAGTTGTGACATAAACCTAAACTCAGGATCTAATATTCCTTGGATAGTCATGTAAATAAAGAAAATTTCATTTAATACTTATTATATCCATGGAAAACATAAAATTTTAAATTTGTCATGTAACTTGTGAAAAGAAGAAAGTATGTTTATAAACTGAAAATTTATGAACTTCTTTTTCTTGAGAAATACTACTTGTATGATTGCAGAATTACAGCTATTGGAGGGCTTTCTTTGAATGAATTCATCTCTGGGGGGAATAAATATGTCACAAACTCTGAAATATATTTATCTTTCAGATTTGCAATCAGTGTGAAAAGCCCAGGGAAACTTATATCAATCCTTTTTTTCCTTCCTTTGCTTCTTAAGTTTTTTCCTTCTCTCCTTCCTTCCACAAGCATTTATCAGAGATCTTTCTATATACCAGATTCTGAGCTACACACCAGAAATGCAAGATAAAGAAGCTATGTGTGCTGTGAGGAGCTAATGATCTAAGGAGCAGATCAGTCACAATCAATTACTTTGCTGTGATATCACATAATAGACGTATAGTAGAGAAATGAGTACTTTCTAACAGATTCCCCAGGCCAATTATGCCACTCAGGATGAACGAGTTTATGCTGCACTGAAAACTTTCCTCTAATTTCAATGGCTTGAAACAATAAAAATTTATTTCTTATTTGTTCTCTTGTCAATCTTGGACTGACACAGAGTTCTGCTTTACAGTGTTCTCACTTACAGACCCAAGCAGAGAGAGTGGTATCTCTGGGTTGACATAATTTTCAAGACAGAAAAAAATGGGTATGTGAAGACTTGACATATGAGCTTTTAAAACTTCTGTTCACATCTCATAGGCCAATGGTAGGCCAGGATGAATACCTTGCTATATCCTGAAAACAAAGGCAAAGGTAATTGGTGAACAACACTATTAACTTCAGACCAAGAGAATTTACAATGAAAAGTCATTCCTATCACATGAAGCACACTCCACTGCAAACTTCTAAGTCTCTGAGATTTTTTCTACTTGCAAGTATTCTTTATGGACTTAAAAGCCCAGAAATTCCACATCTATGTAGACTGAGCAATACTTATACACAGATATCTCATATTTAATTTAGTTACCTGAAGTGTGCTGAAAATTTAATCTGGGTATTTCATTCTTTAGATACTTCATTTATTTTTCATAAGTTGTTCATTTTCTTTTTTCATCCCTGTATATATAGTCCCTTAGTGGTCATTTATCTCAAATCCTAGGGCCATACAGGTGTTGCAGATGAATCACTCAATTCTACTTAAATTTTTCAACTAAAGCATGACAATTCATGGATTTGTAGGTAGTGGTCATTATTACCTATTGGATACTTATCATTTTAAAATATTTTTAAATTTATTTTCTGAAAAAAGAAGGAGAATTTCCCCCTCAGACCTCATTCTAGAGGAGGTTAAACACCAGGTTCATCCATTTGGGTTTAACATAACTTTCTGAACTCCTGCGAGATCTTTAGAGCCCAGGTAACATCCAGGATTACAAACACATTGCCCTTTCTGGCTTCAGGCATCAGTAGGATCCTGCAACCCTGGTATTGGTCTTTGCTTTCTCGTTGTGGCCCTGCTTAACAATTATTCCTTTACATATTCTTATACCAGCGTGTCTCCTAGAAATAATGCCTGCAATGTGAATAGTTTGTGAATTTTCTAAAATGTTTCCTGTTATTGGTGAGATGATCCTGACATTTAATATTAAGTGAGAAACCTTAGATAATGCTGGAATTGCTCAGAAATCAAGGGTAGCATTAGTTATTTCAAGATTTTGCTAATCATCACTTTCTAGATCTTCGATTTGGTACTAATGTTATCTTATTGATCATATTCATCAGGATTTTCAAGAGAAACAGAACTGACAGAAGATGTGTCTATGCATATATACATATATATGTAGAGAGAAAGAGAGAAGAAAGAATTTATAGAATTCAGACGACCATGGGGATTGGCAAATCTGAATTCTCTAGGTCTGGTCATGGTCACAAGCTGGAAATTCCGATGAAGTTGAATTCCTCAGGAGAAGCTGGTTGGCTGAAGTGGTGGCAAAATTTCTTCTTTCTGACTTCTGAGATCCTCAATTCTGGTTTTACACATCTCTGTCTGGATGAATGAGGAGACTCCTCTGTCATGGTTAGGGACAGGTGTCAACTTGGCCAAGTTGTGGTACCTGTTCATCTGATTGGGCAAGCGCTGGCCTGTCTGTTGCAATGAGGACATTTCATAGGATTAGGTCATGATCACATCAGCTACATCCACAGCTGATTCCATTTGTAATCAGCCAAAGGGGAGTGTCTTCTGCAATTAGTGATGGTAAATCTAATCATGGGAAGCCTTTTAAGGAGGACTCAGAGGAGACAGGTTCCATTCCTGCTTTGGCTGGTGAGCTCTCCTGTGGAATTCATCCAGGCCATCCATCGGAGTCATCGGCTTTGCAGCCTGCCCTGTGGATTTTGGACTCTGCGTTCCTACGGTCACATGAGACACTTTCATAAATTTTATATTTGCAAGTGTTCCCTGTTGATTCTGTTTCTCTAGAGAACCCTAACTAATACATCCTCACATTACTGAGAACAGCCTCCTTTGTTGATTATAGAGCAATTAACATAGATGCAAATAAACTGCTTATAGATGCAAATCCATCTACCAAATACCCTCATAGTAACAATCAATCTAGTGCTTGTTTTACCAAATAACTGGATACTGTAACCTAGCCAAATTGACCATCATAATGCCGGATGACACATCAGTGATTAATAAGAAACAGAGGTCTCTAATCTGTACATTTATTCCTGAGTTTTAAGTGTTATTTCTAAATTCTGGGATGCTGTGCTCTGTGTGTGTAATCTGGCATTTCCCTGGAACTTTGGGTTCCTGTGTAACTCCAATGACTCAGAGTTCTGCAGGTCTGAACTATATGAAGAGCTCTGCAGTTCCATACAGCTCTAGTGAAGAAGCCAAAAAGAGATCAGACTTCAATTAGAGATGTGAATGAAGCTGATCTGGTTGGGACTAAGGTAAATCAGAATATAGGATAAAGGATGATATTGTCTGTATTTTAAAACATCACCTTCTGTGTGAGACCAAAGGAAAAGATGTTTATTTTGTTCAAAAGTTATATTTTCTATAGCACACAATCTAACTTAACCTTTCTGGATACTTCATTTAAACAACTTAATTACCAAGAACCTAGAATAGGGAATAAGATCCTGTAATTCTGTATACTTAATATAATACCCTGATACATTCTAGAGTATGTTGGACAAATAATAAAAAAGTTTTTGCAAAGCCCCTTGAGGGACTGGAGAAAAAATAATGGAACTATTAAACTTCTCCACCTGGGGAATGCCTGATACTCTCTCAAGCATTAGGAACTCCCAAATTCATAGGCCAAGCCCTCAAACTTGAGACTTGCTCTTATGAAACCTATTTCTGTAACAGGGAAGCTAAATGTACCTGTAATTATGCCTAAGAGTCACTTCCAAAGAACCACTTTTGGTTCTCAGATGTGTCCTCTCTATTTCTAAACCCAACTCTGGGTTATCTCATTTAGATATGATATCCAGGGGTGAACGTGTCTGTGGCAATGTAGGATATGACTCCCAGGATGAGCCTAGCCCTGGCATCGTGAGATTGACAATACCCTCTTGACCAAAAGGGGGAAAAGATATGTTACAAAATAAGATTTCAGTAGATAGAAGATTTCAGATAGAGTGAGAGGCTATTCTGGAGGTTACTCTTAAGCAAACTTCAACTGGATAGCACACATTGCCACCACAGTAGGCCAAGACTCAATGGTATTCCTGAAAACCATAAAGAATACCCAGGGCTCTATCTGAAACACTATAAAAGTTTAGCTCACTAGGTTTGTTTTTCAGAAACTTGGAACCCCTAGAAAAGCCCTGAAGGCCAGAGGTACCAGTCTCTCCAAGAACATCTACCAGTTGCATCCCCTTACCCCATAATATCAAAACCCCTTTTCAACATAAAGTTAGAATGGTCATTGTCCAAATATCCATGAAGATTGGGAGAAGAATCAAATGAGAGGGAAGAGTTACAAGAGAAGATAGGATTTAATATTATATTGATATTTCATTTTTTATAATTTTATTGAGTTTCATTTATTTTATGCATTAGAACAACTAGAAGGAAATACCTGAAGTTGTGGAGGTGTAAGCCATACCATACTTTGAAATTTACTTTACAACTACTTAGACTGTACTTTGAAATTTATCACTTTTCTGCATATATGTTATATTTCACAATACAAAAATGTTAAAAAAACACAACTCTAGTCTGAAAACTGGAAGAGGACATTGAGGTCATATAATCTAACTTCCCAGCCAGATCTTAACATTTTTTTTTGCATTTTCCTGAATTTGAAAGGAACAAACCTGGTATGGGTGAGAGAATGGCATTAAATAAGGAAAAGCCGGAGGAAATTGTAAAACTTCTTGGAGAAATAACAATTTAAAAAGTTTATCTGAAGCATAGGCTTCAAATTCACAGATCAGGCAATGGTAGGAGCTGAAAACTGAAAACTAATTTGTAGTTATATTGTTCAAACCATATAATAAAAGTAGTTTAGTTTTAATATCTTAAGGTTCAGAAGCTTCATATTAGAGGTAGTGAGAAGGCATTAAAAGTTTTCTGTTGAGGAGTTGCTCTGAAATTTAGCACCCATTCTCCTCCTCAAGAAATCCCAATAATTTTTTTCAGGAATAAAGAGCATTAATGTCATAGATACTGCTTTTTAGAAAGAAAACAGTCATTGTTAGTGAGGTCAGTGAGACTCTTTGCCTGATATTAAAGAATTGGACATTATAAAGAACCGCCTCTCTATTTCCAGGTAGATGAATGTGGATGACCCCATAGTTTTCTTTCATCTTGGATTTTTATGTTGCTGATTAGATTAATTAGGAGAAGATGCTGAATAATGAAGTCTGTCAGGAAAAAAATTAGCAGGTTACTTTAATAAGTTTTTTTTCTGTGATTTGTGTTGCTGATATGAACAGCAATTATCCACCTAGGTAATGAGCTACTAATGAGCATGTCTTTCTTGAATGACTTTGTAAGTGCACTAGAGGAGTTATAATGTAAAAGCAAGCAATGATTTATTTTCCAAAGATGATTTTGGCAAGAGTATTTATAAAATCTCACAATAATGCACCACATTATCTATTCATATGGTTCCAAAATATACCTCATTAATGTTACCTTACATTTCTTTGTCTCTTTATTTGTACAGTTACTGTTATATTTCACATGGATTCATGAAAAAAAAAACAAAACTTTCTCAGAGCTGGTAGTGATCTGCTCTACAAAATGGCCTTCTACCAATGAAATGGGAAAGGCTGAACATCAGTTCCAGGAGTGAGACCCAGATTTCTTTCAGAACTCTCCCTTGGTGATATGTACACAATCCAATATAGCTTTTGAATCCATTTGAAAATTTTCTAAATTTTTATTTCAAAATAAAGCTTTGTTTGATAGACGTTCACAAAATATATATAATTGGGCAGCTTAGCATGATGGGGCGAAAATAACACTGGGAGTTAGGAGATCTGAATTTAAATCTATTTCAAATGAATATATATTCATTTGAACAAATGAATTACAGTCAAGTATTTTTAATCTTGCCCCTATTTTTTCATCTGCATAAAGAACAAGATTTTTCTCTAAATTTCTTTAAAGCTCTAAAATTTTGAGACTTAAAAGAGATGATTTTCAAATCATCATATAATCAGAATTTTTCTTGAATTTAATATTTCTACTATCTCTTTGTCACTGATAATACATAAGTATATATGACCTTTCACTTTTGTTTTGCCTACCCTATCTCAAGTCATATAAAATTCTTGGGAACAAGGTCAAACATAAAAATACAATGCAGATTTCCTCCTGATATTAAACACATTCTAGAAAAATAGTCTGTGATGGTATCACTAAACAATAACATTTAAGAAATCTGTATCTTTACTGTAAAGCTTAAAAGACTAGCATTTATAGTAGGTGTTTTAGTTTGTAAGCTGACAGAATGTGATATACCATAAATGGAATGGCTTTTAAAAGGGGGAATTTATTAAGTTGATAGTTTATAGTTCTAAGGCCAAAAACGTCCAAATTAAGGCAAGGCTATACAAATGTCCAATCTAAGGCATCCAGGGAAAGATACCTTGGTTCAAGAAGGCTGATGGTGTTCAGGGTTTCTCTCTCAACTGGAAAGGCACCTGGCAAACATGGCAGCATCTGCTAGCTTTGTCTCCAGGCTTCTTGCTTCATGAATCTACCCCAGGGGCATTTTCCTTCTTCATCTCCAAAGTTCTCTGACTCCATGGCCTCTCACGGTTCTCATAGCTCTCTCCAAAAGCTTTCCTCTTTTAAAGGATCCACGTAAACTATCAAGACCCACCTGGAATGGTTGGAGTCACACCTCCCTCTAATCAAAGGTTAATGCCTACAATAGGGTGAGTCACATCTCTTTGGAGATAATCTAATGAAGTTTCCAGCCTACAGTACTGAATAGGGATTAAAATAAATGGTTGCCTCCACAAGATGGATCCAGATTAAAACACGGTTTTTCTAGGATACATAATCCTTTCAAACTGGCACAGTAGGTATGGTTATCATTTCAAATTTAATGGCTGGCACTGGTAAAGGACTAGTCTAAATAGAACAGAATTACATTCTAGTCATTGATATAATTGTACAACATTGTTTATTGAGCCCGGTATTTGGTGAAATTTTGCACACAGTGAACATTTACATGAGAAAGCACCTGTCTTCCCATTCTTTCCAGTGGTTACAAAATTGAGCAAAAGTAGTTTTAAGAGGGAACCCTATTGACCTAGGTTGTCCTCATTTTCAGTTTAATCAAACTTGTGTTGGATGGCCCCTTTTCCTCTTACTCACTAAGTAAAAAGCCACTGAATTTTTTGTCACTTAATTCAAATGATGAGGACTTAAGTTTATTTAAGTGTAAATATTTTGTATCATGGCATCTCTACTAAGATATAGCTCTATCCTTTCCCACAGCTCTTCTCTTTAGGGATAATGTGGAAAAAAGAAATCTCCACTGAAAATTAAGACTTCACTGTTTCCTTTATGTGTGTTCTTTGTATGAGTGCAAAATCTCTCTTTCCTGAAATGCATTATTTTCCAGATTTCTTGATTTGTTTTAGTAGAATGTAGACCATGAAGCATGCTAAACAGCCAGCATCTGTGATGTACAACTACATGTTAATATTTTAGTTCTTCACAGCAGTAACTCAGTGTTTTCGGTTAGCTCATACAGTTCTGAAGTGAGAAGATAGATGTTCAATGATTTTGCTTTTACTCCATTGAGCAAAACAACCTTGAGAGGTGCCATACTAGGTCTTTTAGGAATTTGCTATTGCTGGTATGTATCCTGGCGTTCTGATTGCTATGACAAGCTGACCAGACCAACAGGTCATTAGTCTATTGGGCTCTTCCTAACACATCATGCATATGTGCCAAAAGAACCAGCCTTGAAATCTTTTCATTTCTCTATAGGGCAGCATAATCAAAAATTCTTCCTTAACATCTTTAGCATTGATTGTTATCTACACTAATACCGGCTGAAATGCCCAAGAAAACTCATATCTAATTTATTTTACTGCAGATGAGATATATACTCACTTTGTATTAAAGCCTTTTTGCTTCTTAGGGACAGCAGTTTCCATAAATAGCAAAAACACAAGGACTAGAAATGTTTTATTTTTATGTGCTTAGATTCAGGATCCGTGGTGCAGTTTTCAGATACTGTTTTAAAATAGCAGTGTTCTCACACAATCACTTTTTTCAAGGAAGCTTAAAATGTTTGAAATATAGTACCCATTCTCATAAAAACAGAAGAATTTAAGGTCTCTGCCTTTTCAAGAAAATCATAAGGGAAAAATGACCCACCCAGAGTAACATGTTTTTGTTATTGTTTGATTGGTTTTATAATAAAATAAATTTATAAATTTAAAGACTCAGAAGCAGATAGTGTAAAAGGTCAATACTATGGTGATGAACTCAGCATAGAAAAGTTAGTATATGTAAGACTTATTTAAAAGCTACATCCTCCCACATATCATAGGAATCATCCTTCAAACTTGCCATGTCAAAAAGTTATTTCCTTCCACGTAAACTAGTTCTTCCCACCTATTGAGCCCAGAAAATTCTATTTACATTCTGTGCTGCATTTCATCAGTATTGTTTAATATGGTCTCTTTAATCCTGCCGTTAGGAGTATTGAGAATTTAATAGCTATTGTATTTACAAATGCAACAGACATTTACTTACTAAAGTCAAGTGAATTTAGCCTAATTATTGGCAAAGTAACATTCTAGATTAGTTGCTCACAAAATTTCCAGGGGGAATTTCCTGAGACCCCTGTAGGGGATTTATGAGACCACAACTATTTCCATGAAAATACTAGGTTGTTATTGCTTCTCTCACTATTTTAACATTTGCACTGATGATATAAGAGCAAAGGTGGGTTATGCTCCTGACCCTTTAGTACAAATTAGAGCCACAGCACTAAGTTGTACAAGTAGTCAATTGTGCTCTTCCAAGCCGAGTAGCCCTGATAAAAAAAAAAGAAGACTGCTTCAATTTAAAATGTCCTTTGTCCTTGATGAATCAATAAAATTATTAATTTCATCAAATCTTAATACTTGAGTACACATCTCTTTACTCTTTTGTTGACAAAATGCAAACCCACATAAAGCACTTCTGTGGCACACAGAAGTTCAAAATAGTCTTGAGTACAAGCACTTGTGAGATGGAATTGCAAGTTAAACTAGTGGATTTTTTCATGGAACGCTATTTTTAACTTGAAAGTATGACTGACAAACAAACTGTGATTATTCAGACTTGGGTAGTTGGCAGACATTTCCTCAAATATATAAAGTAAGCCTGTCACTTCAAGGGAAACAACTGACAGTTATTTGTAGCCAGTGATATAAAATCTGAGTAAGGGACAGTTGGAATTTTGGAAAGCTTGTATCTTGCATCCTGAGCTTGCAGCTTCTAATACATAAAGGCTTTTCTTAGGAGTTGGGTGGTGATGTTAACATGTGATCCTTTTGATATTGCATAATAAAATATATTAACATTTGAAAGATCTGTATACCTCAGTGAACCAATATTTTCCAAATGATCAAAGCATAGTGTTACAAAATCGGCATAGATAAAAGAGCCAATCAAAGTGCAAGATAGAATAATGTATTTAAATGTTAGAGAGTATGAGAGTTTTATTCATATGGTTTCAAGTTCTACGTTGCAACTAACTTTTAGTCAACTGTTAGTAAAATAACCCAGATGGTCTTCCTGTACTTCAAACTAATCAATATATTGCAACATATTAAATGAAGACGCAAATATCAGAGTCAGCTTTCTTCTATTTTCCACATATTAATACGATTTGCAGAAATGTAAAATAATGCAGTTCTTCTCACTCATTTGTTTTGTTTTAGAAAATACATTTTTATAAAAGGTATTTATGTAAAATATAATGGATTTATCATTATTTTAAAGGATTAATAAATATAATAAAAATCATGGTTATTATTTCTGATATTGTAAATATCAGTAGATATAACCAACATAAACATAAGCTCCTTTGTGGTCCTTAACAATTTATGAGTATAAAAATGCCCTAAAACCAAGTTTGAGAACCAGAACCATTGATCTAAACCTTTGTCTCTAGTCTCACAATTCTATAGACAGAGAAATGTGGATTTTTTGCTGTTGTTCTTGATTTTGCTTGTTTTTTGAGAAAGATCTGAACTGGTAAAATTGCCTCAAGTATCCTTAAAATTCTCTATCTAGAATCTTTGCTGTACTTCCTGATGTCCCCAAACTGCCCAGAATCCTGCCCAGCCTAACTCATATATCCCCTTCTTGAGTAAGGCAAATCTTGTAAAATAGAAAATTACAAAGCCCAGGTCCTTAAATTCATCCCTGGCTGGAAATTAAAACAGGAGTAAGAAATATGGTAGGAGCTGCTGATAGAGAATCTCAAGAGGGCAGGGATAGTTAACACCTGTTTTAAGGACCAAGGACTATCCTGTTAAAAGACAGATATGGACCATGGGATATGTGAAAGACATTTCTCTGTAATTTATAAAGAATATGAACCTTATTCTATGTAAGGGTGAATAGTCTCTCCTGCCCAGTTTATCAGTCTGTAATTTGTTATCCTGAAAATGCTGACATGTTTATAAAATTTCCTCTGGGAAATCCTGATTTTAAAAACTCATTGTCATCTCCTATGATATATAACCTACCATCTGTGACAATATTTGTCAGTGCACTTACAAGTGGTTTGATTTTTGTCCGTGTTTTCCTTCCAAGCCTAATTGTAACAAAAATTTGTTTTCTTAAAAGCAGCCCAGACCTCAAAATTTACCTGTACTCTGGTAAGTTTCAGCATCTAACCTTATGCTAACTAATAATCATAGATTCTATTTCTTAAGGTGGAGCCATCTTAAAAAGTAATTAAAACTGAGTTCTTGCTGAAATTGAATTTTTAGAGTGAATGTTTCTGTTTTTATCAGAGTAATGTTGTTTGAAACATGCTTCATAAGACTATTAATAAATACCTTGGACAGCAAATAGCATCAAATTGAAATGTACCAAAACATGCATTAATTGCCCCATAAAGCATGCTCAGTTGTGTCTTATTGCTTAAATTAGGTGGTTTCCACAGCAACCCTTGCATCCTGTAATATGGCATGGCTAAAAGAATGCATACTAAATTCCATACAACACTCACAGAAAAGATAACAGAAAAGCTGCACAGAAATGAAGAGTTATCATTGTCTAAACTCATTTACAAATATGCTCATACTGCTATACAGTGGTCAGTAACAACATTAGATGGAGGTAAAACCGCTTCAGATATTAGTTATTTTCAATGGACTGCTGAAATTGATGGTAAAAGATTTCCTAGTGGGTGCTAAACTTACACACCATGTGAGTGTGAAGGCATGAACTACTTTTTACTTCCTAGTTATCCATTCCCATTGTGTGGAAAGAAAGGCATTAATATAATGTTTCAATACCTTAGGGTATTTGGACTGTTTCCTCATGATTTATTCGTTTATTTATTCATCAGTATTGTCTTTGAGCTCTCATTAGATATAATGTGCTTTGCTTTGCAAGTGGTTGAGTTAATGCTATCTCTTGATTCTAAAGTCTAGAAGTGCTACACTATGCATTAGTTAGGGTAAGGTTTGCTAACTGCTGTCACAACCAACAACAAAATCTCAGTGGTTTAACAACACATGGCTTCATTTCTAGCCTCTGTCATAACCTGATATGGGTTGGGCAACTCTGATGGATGGTTTTTCTCAAACAGTGATTCAGGAATGTAGGTTCCTTCCATTTTGTGAAGCTATTGTCTTCAACATATGGTCCCTACAGTTACTGCCAAAGGATAGGAGAAAGTGTAGGTGACTATGCAGGTGAATATATGCTGTAAGTATTCTTCATCATCTTTTTTTTTTTTTTTTTTTTTTTTTTTTTATGGCATGAATAGACTCCGGGAACCAAACCGGGTCTCTGGCACGGCAGGTGAGAGTTCTGCCACTGAGCCACCATTGCACCACCCCTCATCATGTTTTAATGTGGCTTCTCTTTGTACAGTGTTCTATGTAGTAAAGGATAATTTATTTATCTCCCCACACATTCAATTTACACAATTCAATTTACCTATATAGTTCACATCAGGCACTAGATAATCCAATAGATTTCTCCATGCAGAAAATGTGACAAATAGGAAACATAGCAGTCTTTATGCCTTAATAATTTAGAAATCCTACCTAACAACTATTTTAAAGTATCCCACACTAGGGTTCAAGGAGATCACATAATTAGGTCCTGTTTCTTCTCTTGCCCCCTTTTTCCCTGATCCTAAGCTCAGATTTGGGCATTGAGGAGCATGCACAAACTCAAGTGTGTGAGTTACCTTTTAGGGTAGTTCCTTGAGGCTTATGTAGACTTAAAAATTGCCTGTGTTCATGAACATTTAGGGACTTAAGGATTGTTTTAGGTTCTTGAACAGTCCAACATATTTAAATCGAGATTTCCGTTTCTTGGTATTACAATTCCTTGAAAAAGATATTAGCCTTCTCATCAATTTATTTCCAGTTATTTTTCATGAGCCAGTTAACTCTCTCATATTCTTTGTAAGACATAGCTCTTAATTCATCTCTATTTATCTTTCTAGGTTTAATAGCAGTACCTTAGAGCTATATGAAACAATAATTGACAAGGCTGCTGTATAATCTGATCTTTGCCTGAATCATTTTATTCAATTAAGAATTTGTATGGTCCTTTGTTGCTCTGAGTCTTATCAAAATCTCTATTTGGTGTCTAGACCTTCCCTGTCCCTCATGGTGGCACCAGCCTCAGATGGCTCTTGAGTACTTGAAATAAAGGTAGTCCAAATTGAGATTTAATGTAAGTGTAAAATACACACTGGGTTCTGAATTGGGGGTATGAAAAAGAGGTAAAATATTTACTTAATATTTGATATTGATTGTTGAAATAATATTTGAAATAGATTAAATAAAATAGCTTTTTAAATTGATTTCACCAGTTTCTTTTTACTTTCTGATGTAGCTGCTAGAAAATTTAAGATTACCTATATAGTTCACATCATTTTTTATTGGTCAACTCTGGAAAATAAAAGTCAGTATATAACATTAACATTGTATTTCCCGAAGTCATGCATGAGCAACACAAACTCATTAAGTGCCTGAGTTACACAGCCTGATGTCGTTTGGACAGCATTTCTGGGCAGCTCTTCTTTAAGAGATGACCCAGAGATACAGACTTCTGATGCTTTCATTGTGGTTTTGGAAGGGATGAAGTGATAATGGCACAGGGGTTAGATGCCAGGCTTGGAATCGTTTTACGTCATTTTAACCCCATCCCATTGGCCAGCTGCCAGTCCCATGGTCCCCAATCCAGGTACAAGGAAAGCTAGGAAAAGTTGTTTTCCTGTCTGTCCAAAAAGAGGCAATGGGATTGCTGAGCATTTAGCCAATTTCTGACCAAATGAGTTGCAAAACCACATAAGGAGTATATGATCAGGGTCATGTACATCCTCTATAAACTTTCACCTTTGTTTCTGGTACTCATAGTTCATGCCATGAGTGGGACACATGACATCTGAATCCCCTCTGGACAATTCACTAGATGGAAGTTGAAGAAACTTTGGGCACCTAACACACTACCTACCAAGCAGTAGGTACTCAGTCAATGTTTGTCATTGGGGCAAGATGAGAGCTGCATTTAAATAACAGAAGTGAAGCATAGACTGGACTTATGTAAGTACTGTTCCACGGGAAGAACTGAGACTATTTGGTTGAAAGTACTATGGGGAAAATAAGGTTCAACAGAATAAATTATTTGATGGATATTGAAATCATCTATACATTTCAAAAGTTGTTTTGTAAGATATTGAGAGTCTCATTATCAAAAGGCTAATAAGATCCTTTAGAAACAATCTGTCAGAATCATTTTTGAAGAATTTCCTGGATACATTAGTTGGCCTCTGGCTTTTTCAAATCTAAAAGCCTAAGATTTTGAGGATTCAAATATATATGTAAGACAAACGTTAACAGTGAGGTTTTACCAAAGACAATTGCATCTACAAATGGAACATATTATGCTAAAAGCTATGTAATGAAATATAAAAAGTGCCATTTTCTGGAGACTTTTATCACATCTTTAAAGCAAAGATATCATAATGTTTTAGATTGATATCAGAATTAATTTTAATCAGGGGGAGTTTAAAGATACACCCTTTTCCAGTTCCCCATAATAGACCTCATTCTATCAGCTAATTACTGAACTATCACCAAGAAAATTTTGCCAAGAGAATGTTAAAATGAATAATAAAATGATGATGACAAATTTAATTGGAAAAGTAGGAGACAGAAAATCTTTGGGTCTTGTTCTAGTTGTCATTTTTACAACCTTTCTCAACAATCTGATTACTAGCTGGAAGTCTAGTGTAGTAACTAAAAAATGCTTGAACTTTGCGATGTTTTGTATCAAGCATTCCAGATGATTCTGGGAAGTCCTTTATTCAAGAAAAGTATTAACTAATTTGGGATATTATTTGAAGGTATTCATATTTTTTCAAACACAGATCTGGAATTTATAGACATTTTACCTATGGTTCCATGTTAAAAAAGAGCCAGTATACCATACAAAATGTTCAGTCCAACAATGTAAAAATTCCTAACAACACATGGGAAATAAACTCAATGAAAAGTAATTGAAATCCCATGTATCCCATTATCAACTTCCCTGTGCAGTCTACTGTTATCTGTTTTAGCATCTCTGTACTTCTCAGAAATCATAAACTCAGTTATAAATTCAAATAAAAATATAATTCTGAATTTAAATAAATGTTATTTTTAATTAATTTTGTTACATATGTCATTTGTGAAAATCTCAGCTCTCCCATATAGTGGTGAGATTTGAAGAACACTTTGTACTGAACATTC